>NC_083321.1:63620521-63903021 GCF_963455315.2 Globicephala melas
GTTTGTTTTTAAACTCCAAAGGAAAGATGAGTATTAAGGAAGTAAAGCAGTAGGCACTTTGCAAAAGAAATGCCAAACTTCGGTTTCTTTGAAACTGTTTAGCTTTGGGAAAGAGATGGAGATGATTAGGACAAGGAGTTTGACTTATAAATAAGAAATGAGAAGGGAGCAGCGAGACTCTTCTACAGCACAGAAGCTGTGTCTTGAAAAGGAATAAAAGGAATTAATTTAGAATCCCAGGCATCCCACTTTTCATCTGCTCTCAGAAACAGAAATGTGATTGAATACATTATATAGTGATAATACAGAATTTGTCCTTTTCATATTTAAGAAGGATGAGTCTGTGATAGATTTTCTTGCCTATCAGTTCAGATAAAGAAAATCCTCTTTCTGTCTTACATTCCTCATATCAGGAATGGTCCATGGATGCTGTGGGATACACTTTCCTTCCTTCTACAAACACCAGTCAAGACTTTTTCATCCTTCCTACCACCATGAGAAAGTTGCTATCCAAATAGACTATGATTATCTTGGTATTACTTAGATATACATATTTTAAAAATACGTTCAACATATTTGAGATTAATGTATCCCACATCAAAATCTAAGTGGTATCAGTTCTAAAGCCAGAAGTTTGTGGACAGTCAAGGCAAAGTGGTGGTCCGAAGGGTACTCAATGGAATTCTGAATTCCTAGAATGACTGGCTTCTCAGTTTCTAGTATGAGAGCTCACTCTAGTCTTCCTTTGACTAATGTAGAAGTGATATTTTAACAACTGACTCATCACCTGGAGATGCATCAAGTATTGCCTACTATTTGTATCTGGTATAGATTATGAGTGGTGCAATATTTATTGCGTTGAATGAATTTTCCAGCTTTACATAGAAGGAAGCACAGATAAGGTATTATTTTAGAGCAAAGACATCTACAATTTTATCTTAATTCCTTAATTTATGCACTGTTCCGCTTCTTCCTGGGGAGTAGGTTGGTAAAAAATTAAAATGATGATGGGTTATATTGTTGGTATGAATTAATCTGTTTATCATTATAAAATGTCCTTCTTTAACCTTGGTAATAGTCTTTATTCTGAAATCTCCTTTGTCTGATGTAATATAGCCACTCCAGCTTTCCTTTGATTAGTTGTCAGCATGGTGTATCATTTTTAATTCCTTTATTTTAGTCTATTAGTGTCTTCATATTTAAAGTGTGTTTCTCTTGGCAGCATGTGGTTGAACCTTGCTTTTTATCCAATATGATCATATTTGCTTTTTAATTGGGGTATTTAGACCATTTACATTTAATGTAAGTATTGATATGGTTGGTATAAATATACCTTCTTGTTCTTTGTTGTCTCATCTATTCTTTGCTTCCCTTTTTCCTCTTTGCATGTCTTCTTTTGGATTAATTGAATATGATTCCGCTTCATATCTTTTGTTGGCTTGTTAGCTATAACACTTTGTTTTATTAATTTAGTGGTTGCTTTAGGATTTATAACATACATCTTTAATTTATTACACCTTCAAGTAATATACCATTTTGCCTATAGTGAAGAATCTTAACAACAGTATACTCCCATTTTTTCCCTCCTGAACTTTGTGCTATTTTAGCACACATTTCACTTTTATATATGTTATAAAAGTTACATGTTATAAATATCATACTACATTTTTTCTTCTTTGTTTAAACCAGGGATTGGAAGACTCTTTCTATAAAGAGACAGTCAATATTTTAGGCTTTGTGTGCCATATGGTCTCTATTACAATTTGCCACTACCACTGTAGCTCAAAACAGCCATAAATAATACATGAATGAATAAGCATGACTGTGTTCCAATAGTACTTTATTTTAAAACTAGCAAGAAGGATTTGGTCTTAGTCCATTTGGGCTGCTATAACAAAATACCAAAGACTCAGCTTATAAACAACAGAAATTTATTTCTCACAGTTTTGGAGTCTGAAAGTCTGAGATCAGGGTGCCAGCATTGTCAGGTGGAGGCCCTTTCCAGGTCATAGACTTCTGGTTTTATCTTCACATGACAGAAGGGGTTATGGATCTTTCTGGAGCCCCTTTTATAATGTACTGATTCCATTCATGAGGGTTCCACCCTCATGACCTAAGCACCTCCCAAAGACCCCACCTGCTAATACCATCACCTTTGGGCATTAGGATCTCAACATGTGAATTTTGGGGGAGACACAGATATTCAGACCATAGTGTGGTCTGTGGGCTGCCGTTTGCTAATCCCTGGTTTAAATAATCAATTATCTTTTTAAAGATCTTACTGGTGTTCTTCATTCCTTTATGTAGCTTCACATATTCCTCTGGTATAATTTTCCTTCTGCCTGAAGGACTTACTTTAACATTTCTTGACATGTAGATCTGTTGATGTCAAATTCTTGCAGCTTTTGTATGTCTGAAATATTCTTAATTTCACCTTCATTTGTAAAAGGTATTTTTCTGGGTTTAGAAGTCTAAGTTAACAGTATTTTCCTTTTGTCTTTTAAAAATGTTGCTGCACTCTTTTCATACAAGTGTTGTTTCCAACAAGAAATCTGCTGACATTCTTGTCTTTATTCCTGTTTACATGAAACTTGTATACTATACTTGGTGTAGTTTTCTTCATGTTTCTTGTACTTGGGATTCATTAAACTTCTTGGCTCTATAGCTTTATAGTTTTCATCAAATAAAGAAAAACTTTGACCATTATTCTTCAAATATCTGCACCCTCCAACATTTGAGGGATCCATTCATTTGTGATTTAGGACTCCTGATGCTTTCCTCTCCTCTCCTCTCCTTCTCCTCCTCCTCCTTTCCCTTCTCTACGTCTTCTTTCTCTTTCCCCTCCTACACATTCTCTTTCTGTGATTCATTTTGGAGAGTTTCTATCACTATGTTATCAAGTTACTAGTCTTCTCTTCTGCATTGTTTAATCGGTCATTTATCTCAGCCAGTGTATTTCTCATTTTATACATTTTAGTTTTTAATTCTAGAAGTACAATTTGGGACTTTAAAAAATATCTTCCATGTCTCTAGTTAACGTTTTAACATATGGAATACCATTATAATATCTGTTTTAATTTCCTTTTCTGCTAACTTTAACATTTATGTCAGCTCTGGGTGGATTTTTGTTGAGTGACTTTTCTCCTCATTATGGGTTATATTTCCCTGTTTCTTTGCATGTGTGACTAGATGCCAGACATGGATTTTTACCTTGCTGGGTTCTAGAGATCTTTATATCCCTATAAATTTTCATGAGTTTTGTTCTGGATGCAATTATGTTACTTGGAAATAGTTTGATACTTTTGGGTCCTGCTTTTGTGATCTATTAGGTGGGTCTAAAGTCGTTCTCAGTTTAGAGATCACTATGCCCCACTACCAGACTCTTTTTGGGTATTCCACTCAAGCCCCCATGATTTACAAAGTTTTCCAAACTGCCCATGTAAGGTCAGGCATTGTTCCTTCTAATTCTTTTGGGTGGATTTTTCCACAGTCTCGGGTAGTTTCCTCACATGCATATGTTGATCTGTACTTAGCTAAATAATCTAAGTATTTTCAGATTTCCAAAGTTCTCTCTCTGAACTATTTTATCCTCACCAGTAGTCTGTTCTCCAATTGCTGTGGTCTTTCTGGACTTTCAGCTTCATTTCTTCAACTTAGGATGCTGGGAGGAGTCCAGGGGGCTCTGTCTGTTTTCCTTCTCCCTGCATTGAACTCTGTCAAGAGAGTGGAGTAATAGTAGCCCTTATCTTATTTATTTCCCATCTCTCATGGAGCACTGTTCTTATTTGCCTGATTTCCATTATCCTGAAAACCATCTTTTCATATGTTTTGTCCATTTTTTGGTTGTTTCAGGGAGAGGGTAAATTGGTCCCACTCTAGACTTTCAGTGACACGTATTCCAGAGTGCCAACCAGCCAAGGCAGTAGGCATCAGTCACTGTAGTGGTTGAAATTTTAAGTGTCTTAAGGGCACCTAGTAGATAAATTTCTTTTCTTTGCTCATATTTAAAATAAATAAGAGACAGCTGTGGAGTCACAGAGATGGTGACTATGAGATCTGCTCCTTTCTTATAAAAGTTGGAGAAAGTAGCTAAGGTTTGCAGTCAGCTCACTAACATTTTACCTTGATTTAGATAGACTTACGTAGTCACAGGTAGCATGAACAAACACAAGCCAACCCCAGAGGCCAGCCCAGATAAATCTGCAGCCTGAAGGGGCAATGAAATTTTCCTCAAGTCAGGTAGGGAAATGCCAAAAGGAAAGAGAAGAAGGAGCTGGGTGAAGCTCTATCTCCCAAATTCTACAGATAAGTAACTCCTCCTCCCCTGGGGACACCTAGTGTGGACTTTGAAAGAGGCTTGGGATGTCACTATAAGAAAGGTCCCTACCTGTGGGGACCTCCTCCTCCCTGGAGTAATAATCTTGTCTTAACACTGACGTTCTCAAAGCTATTCAATTCAAAGACACATACAAGGATGTCCCCAGTGTGAAGTTTGGGCTCAGACCCTACTCCAACAATGCTACTTGCTGGAGCATCCCCTGCGCATCAGTGCAGTAGTTAGTAAAGTATTTGGGAAACATCCATGCCAGCCTGGAGACCTACAGTCCTGTGATACCTTGCTTGCTGTCTGCCATCCATCCATTGTTGATTTCAGATCATAGGAGGATTAAAACACATTCCTCCTCCCAAGTGCCTGGTAATCCAATCTAAGCAGAGGGCTTTAAAAGCTCAATAACAATAAACCCCCATTCATTTCACCTCAGTTAACTGGGAATCAACCAGCAGGCTGATAAGGGCTAGGCTGAAATTTACCTTTGCTTTGAAAAGGCTTTCTTCTTACAGAAATCTTACAGATTCATATATCACTGATGAATATAGATGCAAAAATTCTCAACAAAATACTAGCAAACAGAAACCAACAACACATTACAGGATCATACACCATGATCAAGTGGGATTTATCCCAGGGATGTAAGGACTCTTCAGTATATGCAAATCAATCAATGTGATACATGATATTAACAAATGGAAAAATAAAAACAATATGGTCGTCTCAATAGATGCAGAAAAACCTTTTGACAATATTCAACACCCATTTATGATAAAAACTCTCCAGAAAGTGGGCATAGAAGGAACCTACCTCAACATAATAAAGGCCATCTACAAAAAACCCACAGTGAACATCATTCTCAATGGTGAAAAACTAAAAGCATTTCCTCTAAGATCAGGAACAAAGACAAGGATGTCCACTCTCACCACTATTATTCAACATAGTTTTGGAAGCCCTAGCCACAGCAATCAGAGAAGAAAAAGAAATAAAGGAATACAAATTGGAAAAAAAGAAGTAAAACTGTCACTGCTTGCAGATGACATGATACTATACATAGATAATCCTAAAGATACCACCAGAAAACTACTAGAGCTAATCAATGAATTTGGTAAAGTTGCAGAATACAAAATTAATGCACAGAAATCTCTTGCATTCCTATACATTAACAATGAAAGATCAGAAAGAGAAATTAAGGAAACAATCCCATTCACCATTGCAACAAAAAGAATAAAATACCTAGGAATAAACCTACCTAAGGAGGTAAAAGACCTGTACTCAGAAAACTGTAAGACACTGATTAAAGAAATCAAAGATGACACAGATGGAGAGATATACTGTGTTCTTGGATTGGAAGAATCAATATTGTGAAAATGACTATACTACCCAAAGCAATCTACAGATTCAGTGCAATCCCTATCAAATTACCAATGGCATGTTTTTTACATAACTAGAACAAAAAATCTTAAAATTTGTATGGAGACACAAAAGACCCTGAATAGCCAAAGCAATCTTGAGAAAAAAAAATGGAGCTGGAGGATTCAGACTCCTTGACTTCAGACTATATTACAAAGCTACAGTAATCAAGACATATGGTACTGGCACAAAAACAGAAATACAGATCAATGGAACAAGATAGAAAGTCCAGAGATAAACCCACACACCTCTGGTCAACTAATCTATGACAAAGGAGGTAAGGATACACAATGGAGAAAAGACAGTCTCTTCAATAAGTGGTGCTGGGAAAACTGGACAGCTACATATAAAAGAATGAAATTAGAACACTCCCTAACACCATACACAAAAGTAAACTCAAAATGGATTAAAGACCTAAATGTAAGACCGGACACTATAAAACTCTTAGAGGAAAACATAGGACAAGCACCCTTTCACATAAATCACAGCAAGATCTTTTTTGACCCACCTCCTAGAGTAATGGAAATAAAAACAAAAATAAACAATTGGGACCTAATGAAACTTAAAAGCTTTTGCACAGCAAAGGAAACTATAAATAAGATGAAAAGACAACCCTCAGAATGGGAGAAAATATTTGCAAATGAAGCAGCTGACAAGGGATTAATCTCCAAAACATACAAACAGCTCATGCAGCTCAATATCAAAAAAACAAACAACGCAATCAAAAAAGGGGCAGAAGACCTAATTAGACATCTCTCCAAAGAAGACATACAGATGGCCAAGAGGCTCATGAAAAGCTGCTCAACATCACTAATTATTAGAGAAATGCAAATCAAAACTACAATGAGGTATCACCTCATACTGGTTAGAATGGGCATCATCAGAAAACCTACAAACAATAAATGCTGGAGAGGGTGTGGAGAAAAGGGAACTCTCTTGCACTGTTGGTGGGAATGTAAATTGATATAGCCACTATGGAGAACAGTACGGAGGTTCCTCAAAAAACTACAAATAGAACTACCATATGACCCAGCAATCCCGCTGCTGGGCATATACCCAGAGATAACCATAATTCAAAAAACACATGTGCCCCAATGTTCATTGCAGCACTGTTTACAATAGCTAGGTCATGGAAGCAACCTAAATGTCCATCAACAGACAAAGGGATAAAGAAGATGTGCTACATATATACAATGGAATATTACTCAGCCAGAAAAAGGAATGAAATTGGGTCATTTGTAGAGACGTGGATGGACCTAGAGACTGTCATACAGAATGAAGTAACTCAGAAAGAGAAAAACAAATATCGTGTATTAACGCATATATGTGGAATTTAGAAAAATGGTACAGATGAACCTATTTGCAGGGCAGGAATAGAGACACAGATGTAGAGAACAAATGTATGGACACCAAAGGGGGAAAGCGGGCAGGGGGTTGGATGAATTGTGAGATTGGGATTGACATATATACACTAATATGTATAAAATATACAACTAATAAGAACCTGCTGTATAGCACAGGGAATTCCACTTCGCTGTACGATAGAAACTAACACAACATTGTAAAACAACTATACCTCAATAAAAAAAAAAAAGAAGAAAAGGCTTTCTTCACACACATTGAAAACTGATTGGGTAAACAGAACATCAGGTGAATGATGGGGGGAAAAAAGCACAAGGAGAAAGAGACATTAAATTGCTCTCGTGATAAAAACAGCGTTTTACCAATAAGTAAGAACAGTCTCATAGCAGTGGAAAGGGTGGAAGGGGCTAGACTTTTAGAGTCCTGAGTACTTGTTCTAGCTCTTCCTTAACAACTGTGCCACCCAAGCATGCTGCTTCCCCTCCCTGGGACTCAGTTGGTTCCACTATAAAATCAGAAGTTATTCTCCATGGACTTTTATAACTTAATACAATGATAGCAATTGATATGCTCAATTTAAAATAAGCCCTAAGTTTTCATTGAGCCAGGCAACCCCACTGAAACATTGTAGTAGGAAGGACTACTCTGTGCTAAGACATCTAGGTAAATTACCATAACCCCAGGATGCCAGTCTCTCCCAGTTCTAATCTGTTCCTCTCACTTTTGCCAGCGATCTTTCCAGGAGTCAGTTATGACCTTGTCTATTCCCATTTGGTGGCTCTCAGGCCCTCATGATAAAGTCCATACTCTCTAGCAAGGCACATAAGAGTGCACACAAAATCTCCTGCTTTGGGATTTGCTCATCACCCAGGCCTTAGGTGCCAGCCTGCTAGATTCTGTACATACAGTTCCCAGGATGCTCTCCACTCCTTCAGACTCAGTGTGTTCGCCTATGCTGTTCCCCTGTTTTGCCCAGGAACTGTTACAAGTCCTCCAAATCTCAGCTCAAGCAACTGCTCTTTGTAAATTCTCCCCCAACCCCACCATGCAGAGTTGGTGATTTCCTCCTCAGTGTTTTCCTCGTGTACAATCAAGAGGTGGCATGTTTGCCTCTTCTGATAGACTATGGATTCCTTAAGCATAGAGGTTTTGTCCTACTCCATCTTTGTATGTTTGAAGTCCAGCACGGGAATACAAAAGGGCTTATTGCATGGATGAATTAAAATAGCATTTAAAAGTAATAAAGAGGCAATTTTATAACTATGCTATAATTTAGAAATTTCCTTATTTGAGACTGGCTTTCCCCTGATAATCTGAGTTACTGAAGGCTACTGACATTTCTGAGGATTCTCTAAAAACTGTTAGTCAGGAATAGTTTGCATTGAAAATTGCATTTAAGATGAAGAAAGGGTTTAGTTAGTAAACTGAGACTGGATGTTAAAGGAAAGTCATTTGGAAAAAGTCATGAGCAATTTGTTTTTAACAGTATTTTTATCAGCCCACAGTAGTAGAGTCTGGTTTATTTGATTTTATGCTAAGCAGAGTCATAGCCATGTTTCTACAATTAGAAATTGTAATTGATGGTTCTAGAAATGAGTGGGTTTCCCCAGAGTCTATACATTTTTGGCCCATGGAGATGAGGTGTTTGGGGAGAGGCTTAGGGTCCTCTGTTGGGGTTGCTGAAAAGGGAATTCAAGCATTGGGTGATAGTGCTTTCAACTCAAAGGTTTTTTTTTTTTTTTTGATACTATGAATTTCCAGATTTATATATGAGAAAACTGAAATTCAGAAATGTGCTTCATATTGATTGAGTGAATTCAGAGTTCCTAGATCTTGGCACTATTGACATTTTAGACTGGATAATTCTTTGTTTTTAGAGGCCAGGCTGCATGTTATAGATGTTTAACCACATCCTTGGGTTTTCCCCACTAAATGCCCATCCCTAGTTGTGAAAAAGATCTCACTCCATATGTTAACAACAGGGAAAGAAAATTGCCCCATTAAGAACCACTGGATTAAATGAATCAATTAATAAACCTTACCTGAGGAAAGCTGAAAGGCTGCATTAAGTCCATGGTTAAGTTTTTCTTTTTGAGTTGGTGTTAAAATTAATTAGATTCAATAAACATACATTGCACATTTGTCTGTGAGGCTGGGAGGCAATGAACAAGACACTGTCCTAGGTGCTGTGAAATTGTAGAGAGCTGAAGAAGAACTCCTCTGTCCCTTTAAAAACCTACACCACCTTACAGGGTGGTGGGGAGGGTTCAGTTAATTAAAGTGAGATCATTGCAGACAAGTCAGTATCTCTCCTCTTTGTACAACCAGTACCCGAACAGTAGTTGTCAATCCATTCTTGCACCTTAGTGATCAAGCATATGATATTCTACATCCATAGTAAACTTTGACTAGGTGTATAAGGGGCATACACATAATCGTTACTACTTTTAGTTATTCTTTGAGAAAATATTACATCAACAAACAACAGAGAAGCCTGACAGAAGTATTGTTTTCACTGATGCATGAAAAAAGGGAAAATATACAGATCCCATTTCCAATCTTTGAAAAGTTTGATAAATCCTGTTTTGATAAGCCAAAGGGAAGACACAGAGTGGAAAAATGGGGAATGAACAGTATTGGGGAGCAGATTCTGTCACTTCATCTTTAGCTGGTAGAACCAAGGCAATCAGAAGGGTCTATCAAGTGTAATGTGATTCAGGGGTTCATGCCCTAGCTCTGATGCTCATTGGCCATGAGGCCCAAGGTCAATCTCTACAGGGTGGTTGTAAAAATTAAGCATATATGCATATATATATACACACAATGGAATTTTACTCAGCCATAAAAAGAAATGAAATCGGGTCATTTGTAGAGATGTGGATGGACCCAGAGTCTGTCATACAGAGTGAAGTCAGAAAGAGAAAAACAAATATCGTATATTAACGCATATATGTGGAACGTAGAAAAATGGTACAGATGAACCTATTTGAAGGGCAGGAATAGAAACGAAGATGTAGAGAACAGATGTGTGGACACAGTGGGGGAAGGGGATGGTGGGTTGAATTGGGAGATTAGGTTTGACATAAATACACTACCATGTGTAAAACAGGTAGGTTGTAGGAACTTGCTATATAGCACAGGGAGCTCAGTTCAGTGCTCTGTGATGACCTAGGTGGGTGGGAAGGTGGGGGGAGGGAGGTCCAAGAGGGAGGGGATATACGTATACATAGAGCTGATTCACTTCACTGTACAGCAGAAACTAACACAACATTGTAAAGCAATTATACTACAATAATAAAAAGCTAAGCAACTAATACATAGTATCTGGCACATGATAGGCAATTCTAAATTGGAGTTTTATTTTCTTCTTAAACCTCTTAAGCATTTAGTAACTCACTCATTCACTCAACATTCAGACCCTACAGACGCTTGTCAACAGAGAGCCATCGTGCTGTATTAGAAAGTGGGCTAGAAATGCAGGCAGAGGCCAGATTGTGGGCATCCTCGAAGAGCATGCTTTTTGGTGGACAATGGGGGCAACTGAAGGTTTTTTGGGAAGGAAGTGATCCATTTTCAACTCATTTACATAAAATAACTACCACTATTCCTCTCTCTCTCCCCCGCTTCCCTCTCTTCTTCTGGCATTTCTATAACATTCTATAAGTTTTGTTAAGTTTTTGTTCCCATTAGTTAATTTGATCCCCGAAGCAATATACCAGTGTATGCATTATTACTATCTACATTTTACCACTGAGAAAACGGACATTCATGCAATTGGACCAAGATTACACAGCTGGTAAGAGGTTGAATTTATACTTGAACCCCAATCTTAGTATTCCAAGCCTTCTCCTGTTTCTTCTATATTCCACCATCACAGGAAAATAAAAACCAATATGGGGCGTGTTATCTACCCACCAGGGAAAAATTCAGAACACCCCTAAATACCTTGCTTCCAGGCCATAAGAATAACAATTAGACTCAGAATAACTTTATCTTTGGGTTTTGTTTCAGTACTATTTATTTAGTGATTGTTCTCTAAGTGTCTTTCTGATGGCTATCATTTGATTTACAGACCCACTGGGAAAAGAAGTAATTTCAAACTGTTATTATTTCACAAAATAGCGCTGTGTTTTAACTGTGCCAATTTTGTCCCTGCCCCAATGCCTTGAAGAATGTGCTTTCTGGACACATATCTATTGCAGATAGTGTTCTGAACACTTTGTAGCATTACTAAATCTTAGTTTAGTTTAGCATTGCTACTAAATCCTGCTTAATTTTTCATAGGGTTCACTGCACAGAAATGGGGTATATCTTGTTAGCTAAAGTTATTAGGTTTCAGCTCTCCACCCATGCTATTAGCACTGGATAAAAACCTCAGGATTTGTGGGGTCTAGTTGTCTCTACAGGTAAAGACACTGGGACCCAAACAGGGAAATGGACTAACTCAGGGTCTGAAGGGAGGTAGTGACAGAGGCACTACTCTAACTTAGTTTACCTACTTCCTGGTTACCCTTGTGACTCTTAAGAATGGCCCAGGGGCCAGCAGCATCATTGAAACCTGTGAGATGTTAGAAATGCAGAATTTGGGGCCCTACCCCAGGTTTACTATTTCAGAATCTGAACTGTAGCAAGATATCCAGATGATTTCTATGTATATCAACGTTTAAGAAGCACTGCTTTATATTAAATCGAGCTTTTGCTTGTGTAGGTATTTGTAGCTTTGTGTAAGTGTATGTGTGTGAGGGTCAACAGGGAGAGGAAAGGAAAAGGCCAGGGCAAGGGGGAGAGGAAGAGGGAGGGAGAGAGAAAATGACTGTTGATTGATTCTGGGGAAGTGTGTGCTGGAGATAATGAAATGTCCACACGCTGTCCTTTAAACACTTGACACAGGGGGCTGGCATTCAGGCCTGAAATCTAGGGAGGGAGACTAATCTGTATGCAGGGCATTTCTAAATAGGTGGTGGATAAAACATGGAGGGAACGAGATTATCCAGAGGTAGGTGGAAGGAAACACTAATATTTGGGAGCTGGCAGACCAACTAAAAGAGTTGTCAAGGGAAGGTCAGGACTTAGCAATGGGGACCTCAGTGTCCTAGAAGCCATGAAGAAGTGCTTTTAATTCTTTGGTTAACGTTGTCAAATAACAACAACAACAAAAAAGATCAGAGAGATGAAAACTGAAAATTCTCCTTTATATTTCATACCTAGGAGGCCTTTGTTGAGTTGGTCAGGGGCCCCATCTAAAACCCGTGTCCTCTGATTGCAGAACTTTTCTTTGGGCAGATGTTTCAAACACTAACCTCAGGCCATTCTTGTCCTTGGTGGTGGGACCTTCAGTGCTTCATTTGCCACTTCTGCTGCTGCTGCTTCTGGCCTCCCTCCTGCCTCTCTGCCTCTGAATTCTTGGCCCTTGACTTGCGTCTTAGTCACTGGCCTAAACTTCCCATCTGACCCTTTTTCTGCTCTTTTGTGTGCCACCTTTTTCAGACCACCGGTGCCTCCGAACTTAGGTTTGCTGGGACTGATTTCCACTATCTAATTGCTTCTAGTTCCACCAACTCCCAACATATATTCCTTAAACTGAAATGATCTGAGCTGTTAAGTCCCCACACAAAATAACCGGGGCACCAAACTCTGTTTAGAACAGAGTTGTTCTAAATACTTAATGTGATAGGAACATCTCCTCTCTTAGAGTAAGTATAGTTTAAAATAAGCCACAGGGGGCAGATGGGCTCCTAGAAAGAAGCCCAGATTTGCCCTTGGTGCCAATGGCTTAGCTGATGCATCAGGAGAGAAGTATGAAAAGTTTAAACCATTTACTCCAACACAATTACCTGCACATAATTTTTAATGGGTTTTTTGGGCATTAGCATGATTCTGGAGGAGAATAGAAGGCATTCTTCAATTTTTGAAAATAGCTGGTAGAATTTAGATTCCTAGTTAACGGCTTTAAAAACAGGATTATTGGAAGTTGCTGTACAAAGTCTCCAGTTGCTGGCTGCCTTCTCTCTTTTAGGCTGGACTGGTGACATTAGTTCTTGATGTCAAAGACATTAGCACGGTTATGAAAAGTCAGGAGGAGGAAGGATGTCAAGAATGGGTAAGACCAGACAATTTCATTGACGTCAGCCCCAGACTACACTTTTTTTGTGTGGGACGCTAACTAGGTGCCTTCACACATCACCTTGTTTAGTTCTCACAACAACCATCTGGAGTAGGTGTTATTATCTCCACTTTGCAGACACGTCTCAGCAAAGGTACATAGCGTGTTAGTGGCAAGAAGCAAGATACTAACACACTGTGTATTGAGTCTATGTATAATGGGGTGATTTTTAAACTTGGGTCGGAGTCAATGGAAAAGAAGTATTATAGAGTAAAAGAGTCAGCAGAAAAAAAATATTAAAAAGGAGTATTTTCTGTATTTCCTTTATAAAATTTTACAAGCCTACTATAATTCACCCGAGGTTAAGTTCGTCCTTCTAAACATATCATTCAAGGAAAGGGCTCTAGGATGATGGCAAAGGAGGATTTTCCCCAAATTAAAGATCCTGGGCCATCCGGGTCCTCTCTCAGCTCTGCACTTCCATTTAGGCTTCAATGGCTGTTGCCAACACCTGGACTGCTTATCTGCTCTGCTCAGCATCTTTCTACATCCACTTATCGTCTTCAATAAGTGCCCTTCTTGAAGTCATCTACGAAGCCATTTAGGTGCCATGAGCCTCAGCTTCTCCATCTATGACTTGGAAATGATAGAACTAACCCATGAGATCATTTGGTGTTTGAATCACATAAGGTGAAACTTATGTGGCAATTTTGATAAAGAGTAATGGAAAAATATGTAACATTGAGGACAGCAACTAGCCCACTTGAAAACTAGTGCAAAACTTTTTAGAGGGCTTCCCTGGTGGCACAGTGGTTGAGAGTCCACCTGCCGATGCAGGGGACACGGGTTCGTGCCCCGGTCCAGGGAAGATCCCACATGCCGCGGAGCGGCTGGGCCCGTGAGCCATGGCCGCTGAGCCTGCGCGTCCGGAGCCTGTGCTCCGCAATGGGAGAGGCCACAACAGTGAGAGGCCCGCGTACTGCAAAAAATTAAAAATAAATACCTTAAAAAAAAAAAAGTTTTTAGAAAGAAATTTTGGTTCATTGAATGAAAAAACTTATGTCAGGTGGATTCAACGACTAAAAACTAAAAGAAAGTGGCTGAAACAAACCGAATTTCTGAAAGAAACATAGAAAAACTTGTTTAAAGCTGTTTCAAAAATGGCTCACTAGGGCTGTCAGGATGGCCGAGCGGTCTAAGGCACCAGACTCAAGATAAAAAAAAAAAAAGGCTCACTAGCCAATGCGTTTAGTGACTATTTGTCTCATGTGTAGAAACTGCTCCTTAAGTATAAATGAGTCAACTCAATGAGAGACATTTGAGACATTTCCGGTACTTGGCTGTCCTTTAGATATTGTCATCAGTTCTCCTCATTCTCGTATACCAGTTATATTTTCTTGATGCAGTGATTAAAATAAGCATTTTATCAGAATGTGCATGCCTCTTTTCATAATTATACTTTAATTTAATAAATGCTAATTTAGTGCCTTATAAATGTAGTCCATAGTATTAGGCATTGTGTAGACTCAGAACAGTCACACAAAACTTGTCTTCATCATGAGTTCTATTTTAAGTGTAAGTCTCATGAGGGTGGACACTGTTTTATTCAGATTTTGCATATGTAGCCAAGGCAGGGTGTGGTAGTTTAAAGAGGCCAGGGATACTATAAGTAATTTTAGGTTGCTTAGAGACTCTGTGTTAAGTAAGACATAAATCAGGAATTAGACAAGGGCTGGGGTATTTATGTATTCTTTGAATATATTATGTTGCAAATGGAGAAAGCTGCTAGCACAGGATGGATGGTGGATGGAGATTTAAGTCTTTCTCTGGAGTTGTGGTAGACTCTGGCTTTACTTACTTCTAAAGCAGGTGAAAGGTTTCGTGGCTTTCTCATTGTATGGAGTGAGAATAGACTTCTTCTCTTGACTTTGCTAAAGCGCCATCACTACACCATAGCAAGCAGGAAATGAAGAAAATCTTTGTAAAATAAAGGCAACTAAAACAGCATTTGATGGAAAGGTGGAGGAGGAAGAGCTGGTGTAAGGGAAAGACTTGGGGCAGTGATAAGCAGGGTGTTTCTTTTGTAAATTGTGCAGCTTGGTTGGAAAAGTATTCTTGCTGAGCACCCTCCATAGGCAAGGTGGCCAAAAAGGTAATAAATGTGAAAATATGTGCTTTATTGATCTATTTCATATTTGGAGTGTGATGGGACAGGTGACATCATTCTCCTCAAACTTGGAGGGGCCAACAGAGGGGAACCTGGTGAGGCCCTGGACTATTCTTGAATGACTGGCACAGTCAGGTGCTTAATTTTTTTTTTTTTTTTTTGGCGGTACGCGGGCCTCTCACTGTTGTGGCCTCTCCCATTGCGGAGCACAGGCTCCGGACGCGCAGGCTCAGCGGCCATGGCTCACGGGCCCAGCCGCTCCGCGGCATGTGGGATCCTCCCGGACCAGGGCACGAAGCTGTGTCCCCTGCATCGGCAGGCGGACTCTCAACCACTGTGCCACCAGGGAAGCCCAGGTGCTTAATTTTTATAAAACAAATAATAAACATCAGTCTGAGGGGCACTGGAAAGAAATCAAAAGTGAGAAGACAAGGTTAAAGGTCTGACTCCCTCATTAATTACCTATGTGATCTTAGGGAAATAATGCTGAGCTCAGCTTCCTAGTCAAGGAAATGGACCTAAGAATACCTTACCTAATAGATATAAGGATCACGTGATGATGCTGTGAAGCCCCTTATAAGCTACAAATTGTCCTATAAAATTTGCTATCTCTAATTGTGAACAAGTGGGTATCATTGCAGGGCAGGGTAGGTTTAGGTGGGTTCATTGCAAATCATATTTCCTTCTTTTCAAATATAAAATTATGTCTACTGGTGAATATACAATAAATCTTTTCTTAACATTTTCTTTTAAATGACCCTCCACTTTGCCCTAAAGTCTGACCAAATGTGGTCTCAACAGAGTTCTTTGTAAAAAGTTTGGAGACTGACTTGTCAGAGCTGTATCATAGTTTAGTTTTGTTGGAGTATAATTTGACTTTCTATAATCCCACATCTTTCTTGGTTTTATTCAAGTCGTTCAACTACTAAAACTTAATCTCCCTGAGACTGCTCCTTACAGACCTATCAGGAAACAGCAGCAGAACGTCATAGAGCCAACATTAGACACTGAGGTAAGAGGACAATGAACTTTCTTCCCTAGATTTCTAGTTGTCTCTGGTGGACCAATTGAAAGTTGATCACTATGATGATAAGAAAGAAAAATGGAGGTAGAAGAGAGATAGCTAACAGAGGGCGTGCTCAGGTAGCTCTTAATCATAAACTGAACAAGAACAGTTTGTTTACTTTTGGGAGTTTTTTAAACAAGGCACTTAAAATGGAGAGCTTGAAAAATTCTCAGAAAGAAATTCATCTGCAGTAATACAGGATGGAAATGCCTGGGCCAGTAAAATAAGACATTTTTGTTGCACTGGGCAACTGAATATGAAATCTTCAAGAAATTATAAAGAGTGATTTAGTTGTGCCTCTAGTGTTATGGGAAATAACTTATTGACGTAGCAGGTTTTGTAACTTGAGCTGATTCTACAAGATGGCTCTAAAATGTTAGAAACCAGACAAGAGCGTGAAGATTAATAAGTTACACTGATCCCTAAGGTGTTGACTGTGTCTATTCAAGGTTGTTACGGAAGTTTGAAAATGTATGAAGTTTTTGACTTACTGGTCATTAAAGTACTAAAAGAATTCTGTCCAAGTTAGCTTTGCAGTTCCAGTGAGAAAGCCAAGCCAACTGGAACAGATTTTCTCCCCTCATTTTGCCTCCTCTGTTCATTTCCTGATTGGCAGATGGACAGATGTGTGAATGTAAATGCAAACCACTCTGACAGGTACTGGAAAGAAAGAGTTGCTTATGATGATAGAGTATCTGCACTCAGCATGCTTCTACTCTGTCTGTGTTATATACAGGTGGATGTATAATGCACATTATTGGCTTCTGTCTTAGCTAACAAAAACCTGTGCTCACACAGCAGGGAATTATATGCAATTATTTTTTTCCTTTTTCTCAGGTTTATTGAGGTGTAATTGCAAATTAAAATATATATATATATTTAAGGTATGCAATGTGATATTTTGATAATCAAGCTAATTAACATGTTCATCACCTCATATAGTTACCAAATTTTTTGTGCATGGTGAGAACATTTATGGTCTTCTCTCAGCAAATTTCAAGGATACAATACAGTATTATTAACTATAGGCAAAAGCTTGTACAGCAGATCTCTAGAAGTTATTCATCTCGTGTAACTGACACTTTATACTCATTGAATAGCAACTCTCCATCTCCTCCTCCCCTAGTGCCTAGCAACTACCGTTGTACTTGCTGTTCCTATGAGCTTGACTTTCTTAGATTCCACATATAAGTGAGACCATATGTGTCTTTCTGTGTCTGGCTTATTTCAATTAGAATAATGACCTCCAGGTTTATTCATTTTGTTGTAAGTGGTAAGATTTCTTTATTTTTAATGGATGAATAATATTCCATTGTACGTGTATGTGTATGTATATATATACACAAATGTGTATATATATATATATATATATATATATATATATATATATATATATATACACACACACACACACACATACACAAATGAATGGATTAAGAAGACATGAGATATATATATATATAGGTTGGCCAAAAAGTTCATTTGGGTTTTTCCATACCATCTTAGGGAAAACCCAAAAACTCTCTCTGTGTATATCTTTATCCACTCATTTGTCAATGGACACTTAGGCTGTTTCCTTGTATCTTGGCTACCGTGAATCATGCTGCAATGAACATGGGAGTACAGATATCTCTTTGAGATACTGATTTCATTCCCTTTGGATATGTATCCAGAAGTGGAATTGCTGGATGATATGGTAAATCTATTTTTAATTTTTCAAGGAACCTCCATACTGGCTATACCAATTTATATTCCCACCAACAGTGAACAAGGGTTCCTTTTTCTCCACATCCTTGTCAACACTTGCTATTTGTTGTCTTTTTGATAACAGCCATTCTGACAGGTGTGAGATGATGTCTCATTGTGGTTTTGATTTGCATTTCCCTGATGATTAGTGATGTTGAGCATTTTTTCATGTGCCTGTTGGCCATCTGTATGTCTTCTTTAGAAAAATGTCTGTTCAGTCTTCTGCCCATTTTTAAATAGGATTTAAAAAAAATTAAGTTTTATGAGTTCTTTGGATATTCTGGATATTAACCACTCACTGAATATATAATTTGCATATATTTTCTCCTATTCAGTAGGTTGCCTTTTTGGTTTTTGTTGTTGATAGTTTCCTTTGCTGTGCAAAAGCTTTTTAGTCTGATGTAGTCTCATTTGTTTATTTTTGCTTTTTTTGCCCTTGCCTGAGGAGATATATTCAAAAATATATTACTTAGACTGATGTCAAAGAGCTGACTGTCTAGTTTTCCTTCTATGAGTTTCAGGTCTTACATTCAAGTCTTTCAATCCATTTGAGGTTATTTTTTGTATATGGTGTAAGATAATGTTTCAGAGTCATTCTTTTGTGTGTAGTTGTCCAGTTTTCCTACCACCATTTATTGAAGAGAATGTCTTTTCCCCGTTGTATATTCTGGCCTCCTTTGTCATGGTTTAATTGACCATATGTGTATGGATTAATTTCCAGGTTCTCTGTTCTCTTCCATTGATCTACAGTCTGTTTTTGTGACATCACCATATTGTTTTGATTACTGTAGTTTTGTAGTATAGTTTGAAGTCAAGTAGTGTGATACCTCCAGTTTTGTTCTTCTTTCTCCAGATTATTTTGGCTCTTCAGGGTCTTTTGTGGTTCCATACAAATTTTAGGATTATTTTTCCCACTTCTGTGAAAAGTGCTATTGGTATTTTAACAGGGATTATATTGAATCTGTAGACTGCTTTGAGTAGTATGGTCATTTTAAAAACATTAATTTTTCCAATCCATGAGCACAGTGTGTCTTTCCATTTATTTGTGTCATCTTTAATTTCTTTCATCAATGGCTTATAATTTTCAGAGTACAGGTCTTTCACTTTCTTGGTTAAATTTATTCCTAACCATTTAACTCTTTTTGACACAGTTGTAAATGGGATTGTTTTCTTCAATTCTCTTTTTGAGAGTTTGTTATGAGTGTATAGAAATGCAACAGATTTAGGTACATGAATTTTGTATCCTGCAACTTTACTGAATTCTTTTATTAGCTCTAAAAGTTTTTGGTGGAGTCTTTAGGGTTTCCTACATATAGTACTGTCATCTACAAATAGTGACAGTTTTATGTCTTCCTTTCCAATTTGTATGCCTTTTATTTCTTTTTTTAAATTGAAGTATAGTTGATTTACAATATTGTGTTAGTTTCAGGTGTATAGCAAAGTGATTCAGTTATTTTTTTTTCAGATTATATTCCATTATAGTTTTTTACAAGATATTGAATATAATTCCCTGTGCTATACAGTACATTCTCATTGCTTATCTATTTTATGTATAGTAGTTTTTATCTGTTAATTCCATACTCCTAATTTGTCCCTCTCTACCTCCTGCTCCCCTTTGGTAACCATAAGTTTGTTTTCTATGTCTGTAAATCTGTTTCTGTTTTGTATATAAATTCATTTGTATTATTTTTAGATTCCACATATAAGTGATATCATACAGTATTTTTCTTTGTCTGACTTACTTCACTAAGTGTAATATTCTCTAGGTCCATCCATGTTGCTGCAAATGGCAATATTTCATTCTTTTTTATGGCTGAGTAATATTCCTTTGTGCATATGTGTGTGTGTGTGTATAGTGTGTGTGTGTGTATATATATATATATATATATATCACATCTTCTTAGGTCAATTTCTTTTGCTGTCATTAGGATTTCCAATACTATGTTAAATAAAAGTGGCGAGAGTGGGCATTCTCATCTTTTTCTTGATCTTAGAGGGAATGCTTTCAGCTTTTTACTGTTGAGTATGATGTTAACTGTGGGTTTGTCATATATGGTCTTTATTATGTTGAGGTACATCCTGCCTTACACACTTTGTTGAGATGTTTTATCATAAATAGGTGTTGAATTTTTGTCAACAAAGTTCAAAATATTTTTCTGCATCTATTAGAATGATTATATGATTTTAACCATTTTGTTAATGTGGTGTATCACACTGACTGATTTGTGGATATTGAACCACACTTGAATTCCTGGAATAAATCCCACTTGATCATGGTGTATGATCCTTTTAATGTACTGTTCAATTCAGTTTGTTAATTTTTTTTGAGAATTTTGACATCTATATTCATCAGAGATATTGGCCTGTAATTTTCGTTTTATGTAGTGTCTTTGTCTGGTTTTAGTATCAGTGTAATGTTGACCTCATAGAATGAGTTTGGAATTTTTCTTCCTCTTTAATTTTTTGAAATAGTTTGAGAATAATAGGTATTAAGTCTTCTTTAAATGTTTGGTAGAATTCACCAGTGAAGCTGTCTGGTCCTGGATTTTTGTTTATTGGGATTTATTGATAGGTGAACACTAATTGCCATTTGTTAATTGTTTTCTGGTTGTTCCTCTCTGTTTCCTTTTCTCTTGCTCTCTTCCTTTGTGATATGATAATTTTCTTTAGTGTTATGTTTGGATTCCTTTCTCTTCATTATTTGGATATCTATTGTAGGCTTTTGTTTTTGATTCCTATGAGTTTCATGTGTAACAAGCTATCTATATAGCAGTCTATTTTAAATTGATGGTCACTTAAGTTTGAATGCACTCTAAAAACACTAAATTTTTACTCCCCAGTCATATTTTACATTTTTGATATCATAATTTACATCTTTTTATTTTATGTATACTTTAACAAACTACTGTATTTTAGTTTATTAATTCTACTATGGCCTTTCCTTTACTGCTTAAAGATGTCCCTTTATCATTTCTTGTATGGCCAGTTTACTGGTGATAAACTCCTTTGCCTGTGAAACTCTTTATCTCTCCTTCAATTCTGAATGATACACTTACAAACTTGGTTGTAAGTTTTTTCCTTTCAGCACTTTGAATCTATCATACCACTCCCTTCTGGCCTGTGAAATTTCTGTTGAAAAATCAGCTGATAGTCTTATGGGGGTTCTCTTGTAGGTAACTAATTGTTTTTCTCTTTCTGTCTTTAAGATTCTCTGTTTATTTTTAACTTTTGATGTTTTAATTATAATGTGTCTTGGTGTGGGCCTCTTTGGGTTCATTTTGTTTGGGACTCTATGCTTCCTGGACTTGGATGTCTGTTTCCTTCAACTGGTTAGGGATGTCTTCAGCCATTATTTCTTCAAATACATTTTCTGTTCCTTTTTCTCTGTCTTCTCCTTCTGAGACCCCCATAATGTGAATGTTGGTATGCTTGATGTTGTCACAGAGATCCCTTAAACTATCTTCACTAAAAAAAATTTTTTTTCTGTTCAGATTGGATGATTTCCACTATCCTTTCTTCCAGATCATTGATCTGTTCTTCTGTATCATCTTATCTGTTCTTGATTCCATCTAGTGTATTTGAAATTTCAGTTATTGTATTCTTCAGTTCTAATTAGTTCTTTTTACTGTTTTCTTTCTCTTTGCTGAAGTTCTCACTATGCTCATCCATTCTTCTCCTGAGGTTGGTGAGAATTTTTATGACCAATACTTTATTGAACTCTTCATCAGGTAGATTATTTATCTCTGTTTTATTTAGTTCTTTTCCTGAGGTTTTGTCTTGCTCTTTCATTTGGAAGATATTCCTCCATCTCCTCATTTTGGCTAACTCTCTGTGTTTGTTTCTAGTATTGGGTAGACCAGTTATGTCTCCCAGTCTTGCAGAACTGGTAGTAAGTAGATTTCTTGTGGGGCCCAGAAGAGTAGTCCCCCTGGGACAAGAGCCAGACATTCCGGTGGTGTTCCCTGTGTAAGCTGCATGTGCCCTCCTGTTGTGGTGATGCCACAGTTCCTGCAGGCACACTCCTGGTGGGGCACAGCTGGACTCAAAATCTAGCTGTGGCAGCTGTGAGTGTGCTGGTCCTAGCTGAGGCTGCTGGGCTGGTGTGGAGCAGCAGGAGCTGCTTTGGAGGGGTGCCAGTACCTGCTGAGGCATCCTGCTGGTGTGGCAAAGGCTCCTTTGGAGAGGCTCCAGCCAGGGCCAGTGGGTTGGGTGGGTGGGTCCCCAGGGGAATGTGGGGGTGGGGTGAGTGGTGTTAGCAAGGTAGATGGCGAATGTCAGAAATGGTGTCTGTCAGTGGGACCAGATAGGTAGAAGGAGACTAAAAAAAAAATAGTGGCACCCGCCGGCACTTCTGTCCCCAGAGTAAGCTCCAACTGATTCCTGCCCCTTTGGCACTTCCCATAAAATTAGTCAATGGATCTCCTTTATATATGGCCCAGGCACTTTTCACATTGATCCCTCTGCACTGGGACTTGGGACATGTGAGTTTATGTGCATGCCCTTTAAGAGCAAAGTCTCATTTTCCCACAGACCTCCAGCTCACCTGGACATAAACCCTGCTGGTTCTCAAAGCCAGACATTATAGGGGCTCATCATCCCAGTGCAGGTCCTCAGGGCTTAGACACCCAACGTGGGGCTCAAACCCCGCTCTCGTTAGGGAGGGCTTCTGCAGTTGTGATATCCTCTCCCACTTGCGGGTCACTACCCCAAGGGTGTGGATCCTGACTAGACCACATCTCTGCCCCTCCAACCTATCTTGATGTGTGTGTGTGTTTTTTTTTTTTATCTTTAGTTGCAGAAGAGCTGTTATGCGAGTCTTCAGCTTGTTCTCAGAAAGAGTTGTTGTATATGTACACAGTGGTAGTTTCATGTAGCTCATGGAAAAGATGAGCTCAGGATTCTTTTACTCTGTCATCTTCATCCCTCATCATGCAATTAATTTTTAAATATTCTAATAGGAAATACATCCAGACAAGCTTCAGTTGAACAACTGAATATCCTTAATATGGAAACATCCTTAATAATTTAAAAAGTCTCAGCTTTAATAGATGCAAATATGTCAGGCCCTCAGATGAGGCAGAGGGCTCAGTGGCTGTTCCAGTAATCTCGGGTGCCAATGCTGAAGCACCAGGCTTTGCCTAGTGGCATCTGCTGTATTGTCAAAACATCTATGATGTGATGAGTCTGTCATTTGGGAAACAGAGTACTATTATAGTAGTAACTAAAGTAATAACAAAGTCTCTTCTCTTGATAATATGCAACTGAGCTGCTCCTTTTTGAATTCCTCTCCTAAAATGAGATTGAAAATCTGGAATGACCTCTCAGTTTTGCTCTAAGCCATGCTCTTTCATTCCCAGTGCCTCTGCACATGCCATTCCTCCTTGCTTCATCTTCTGAGTGTCTTTTTGAACTTCTGAAGAGAAACTTTGTCATTCTTTCTAGGTGCCTAGAAACTCAATTACTCTTCCTATTCTTGAGGCATTCTCTTTTCCTATGTCTCAAATTTAAAAAATGAGCTTTTCCAATCACTCTTACATGCAACCCAGGATCCACCAGTCAAATGCACTTACACCAGACTTGGAATCAGACACTGAGCTTCTAAGGAGATGGCAAGTCATCCAAGTCCAGAGGTGGTGGTCAACCAACTCCTGTGGCCAGGTGATTGGGTCTATGACCTGTGGTGGCAGCAGTGGTCTCTCTGCTGGAACATTACCATGATGAGATTTGGAGTGTTATTCCTGGCTACATAGTCTCTCAGAAAATCTGTGAGCTCTCCTCTGATAAAGTATTTGCTGCTAAAAATAATCAAATGCACTTCTGTTGTGTGCAACTAAGAACCTTGTGTGATATGCTCAAAATCCAGCACAAAGACATCACCTCTATGAAGCTGTCCCTGGCTCTTCTAGAATGAGTTTATTCTCCTCACCTCTGGGCTCCGGTAGCTTCATTCAACACAGGATGTGGTCATTACTTGTCTAAGAGTCTGTGCTTTTCTTCTCTTATGTGTGGCACAGTGCCTGATGCATGGCGGTCCCTCAGTAAATGTGTGCAGTGAAGTTATGTTTTGACCCACGTCTTATTGTCTTGTTGGGAGAGTACCCATAGTGCTCTGCAAATTGGCTTGCACACCCTTGCTTGGAGGGTCTGAAACAGGCATGGTGTGTGTGTGAAGGGCTAAAAAGGAAACTTTCAGGAAACACGGTCGGTTTAGAAGTCACACCTGGTCACAACTTCCTGTTTAGAAGTCACACCTGGTCTGATTGTTGCTAGATTCTCTCTTGGTTTTCAATGGTGCATACTCATACATCATTTACATTTGTTAGTTTCTTTACTTACACTGTTTCCAGTCTTACCAGCTGCAATACTCCCCCCTAGTGACAGGCCTGAATGAACTTGTTGGACTCTATTGCACCTATTATATATTTTTTAATATCAGCTTTTAACTGATAATAGAAACTTGGTGTCGAAGCTGAGGTCCATGATACTGGAGCAAAGAGATGAGTATCTTTAACCTCATCTTGCTGTTCACCCCGTGTGCTCTCACCTGCAAGTGTATCCAATTGCTGCCCTTCTCCTCTGTGGGCAGCCATGGAAGCACCTTCTTAGTTTCCTAATCTCTCTGCAGGCACAGGGATTGTATTCACTATGGTCCTTGTACTGTAATGATATCAAGCTTTTTTGTGGGATACAGGATCTGCTGTCCAAAACTTCTCTTCTATTATCCACCCAGAGTCAACCATACTTCCTCATCTCATGAACATTTTAAAAAAATCTATTTCCCCCTTTGGCAATTTTACACCATAACAATAGTTTCATACACTCATGAGCAAAAAAATTAAGGAGGGGGATACATCTATGGATGACCAAGGGACTCTGTAACAAGCTATGATCCTTCAATTACTGTTTAAATATGTCTGAAATCTTGACATTTCAGGAGTCAACAGAAAAGGGAAGCAGAGTACCACCCAGATGAAATGGTGCAATTTCACCTTACTGTCCTCTCTTAATTAATTTCAAGGTGAAACTCAAGGGACCATGAAAAGGTGGAATGAAAATGAGACACTTCAAGCCTGTTCTATTTTTGTTTCCTGAGTTCAATATCCTTAAAATTGGAAGGCAGAATCCAGGTGTTAGCATGGTATTAGCCTGGGGAGATGTGAGAGTGGAGGCCATGCAGTAAAAGGGCACTAAACTATGCATATGGCATGAGGGATTAATTGCCAGGAGCATGTGAGAAGAGTTATGGCAGTTAATATCCAGAGCCTGAGCAAACACCAACATGAGAAAATCCTCACGTATCTGCAAACACAGGAGGGTTCCAAGCCAATGGATATAAACGGGATTAGCTTCTTTCTTTATAAATGATAGAAGATGCTTTGGGGAAAGAAAACACCAAAGATGAATTGCATTGTGTAGCCTAAGTATTTTCAAGTTTCAATTCGGAACCATGATCAGGGTAATTGAGACTTTAAAAAAAGGGGGGCGAGGGGCACCTTGCAGTGTTTTCTGGCTTTGTGGTACACCTTCCAATCAAGCTTGCCTATCTTGTAAATCTGTAGCTATAGTGCTACAGAGTGAAGATTCAAGTTTATCATCCAGATCCTGAGGCACTATTAGATCCTAAGCGCTAAGTGGTAATTCAATAATGTTCTCTCCATCCTATTTACTAAAGCAGAAAATTGGAATTATTAGTCTTAGAAAAGCGTTTGTCACTTGTGGGTAGTGAAGGGGCAGAGACACTTCTTCCCCCAGGAGAACATTTCATACTTAGAGGGTGTATGAAAATACATGTTTAATATTACACAGGTATTAAAATTGAGACACCACAAAAAGCCATTATTTTTGTAATGTAAACTACATTAGGAAAGCTGAAGGAAAAGTCTTTTATATAAAAAATAAACTTTCCCCTGTCTCCCAGTGATTTCCTTAGGAAGACAAGCGCGAGGCCTCTGGACACAAGCAGGGAAGTGGGGAGAGATTTTTATGTTCAGCAAGAAAGAGTATAGTTTAAAAAACATTGAGAAACATGGGCCCATAGCAGGGTCTCATACAACAGGTCCCATAACAAGAGTGCCACTTGACTGGAAAATCCAATCTAACGGAGACTTCCTGACTGTCTTGATTAATAGAATATCAACTGTTCCTCATTTGATGTTTTTTTCTTTTATTTGCATTAATTTTCAATATTTTTGGTAGTGTATAGACCTGACCTTCATGTAATGGTCTGTTTGAACCCAGAGGGTTTCTTTATGGCACTGCAGAATTCTTCCACTGCTGGGGGCGGTTTGCCAGTATGGAAGAAAGAGGAATTATTGAGCACAGATGTCCTTTTTGATTTGATTCTTAGCAAAATGGGGTGATGGAGTGCTCAGTAATGCATGGAATATGTTATAACTCTTCGCTTGCTTTGCTTGGAGGAAGCACACGAGTAAGAAATGTCTATTCTTTCTTCTTTTCATTTCTCACTAAGCTTGTTAGGAGAAGAAATGACATTAAGGAATTCCGTGTGTTAAATTTGTCCCTTCTTTCAAATCTAGCACTGTTCACAGTTATAAAACCATCAAAAAATTTGATAAAAGGGGGCTTCCCGGGTGGCGCAGTGGTTAAGAATCCACCTGCCAATGCAGGGGACGTGGGTTCGAGCCCTGGTCCAGGAAGATCCCACATGTTGCAGAGCAACTATGCCTGTGCACCACAACTACTGAGCCTGCGCTCTAGAGCCCGTGAGCCACAACTATTGAGCCCGTATGCCACTACTGAAGCCCACGTGCCTAGAGCCTCTGCTCCACAACAAGAGAAGCCACTGCAATGAGAAGCCTGCATACTGCAACAAAGAGTAGCCCCTGCTCGCCGCAACCAGAGAAGCCCGCACGCAGCAACGAAGACCCAGCGCAGCCAAAAATAAAATAGATAAAATAAAATAAATAAATTTTAAAAATTTGATAAAAGGAAGAAGAGTATGTCATGTAATTATCAGATAGTTTGAAGAATAGTGGTTTCAACTATGTTTTCCTTAAAACTCTGAGATCTCACACCAAAATTAAAATGCAGAATCCCTAATTTATGGTTAATCATTGAAGAATTTTCATCAGCCAAGTTCGTAGGCAAACTGTACATTAGCTTTAAGAATCATATTTTTATTTCTCTTTTACCTTTTTAAATTTTGAGTGTGCTTTTTTACACTTTCTAAATGTCCTTTTGATGATGATATCTGCTGTATTTGGCAGAAACTTGCCCTCTGATATGCATGCAGAAGCAGAGGGTAATCCTTCCATTAAAAGCAGCAGAAACGCAATGCTTAAGAGGGATCTGTGTTCACTCCTGGGTTTCCCGACTTAGAAAGGATTTGGAGAAATACAGAGGAGGCCAAAAATATCAATAAAGAATTTATTCTGAGGGATGCTACTAGCTGTTTCATGAAAAATGGCCACTTCCACGAATAGTTCCATTATTGATAACCATCCTGGCATGGTAATGGCTTCTAGGAATAGTCCTAACACTTACTCTTCCAGGCATTGTGACATCAAAATGCAGGGCTAGACATCACATCACACTGTGAGTGTGTCCTACTATGCCTGGTCCTGGAATCATGTGGGCCAGGCTTACTGAAAGGAGCTGGAAGCTTAGCTGTGGAATGTTCTTCCCAGCATCAGACACATAACATTGTAAACAGAGGATTCAGTTCTCACTGATGCCTACTCAAAACCAATAATAATATAAAACAATATTTGGTTAACCATGCTAGGAAAAGTGCTCTTTCTATTTCCTTCTACAAAGAATACTACTACAACATTGTCATATAACGAGTAAGCAGCAAAAACACGTATAAAGAAAGTATAATAGAAGTGGATCAGTCAGTCACAGTAAACATTATTTTTCTGGATTTGGTGATGTTTGTGGTATTTGTCAGCTTTTTAAGATTTGTAATTTATTGGAATTTATTTTTTCAGATCGAATTTTGTACCCCATTTCTTATTTATATTTTTAAAATTCTTTTTCTTCAGAATGGCCCTCCAAATTGTGTAAGATCCAGGACTCCCCAAACCTGGCTTGGTAACTGAATACGCTATCCCAGTTTATAATGACAAAGCCCAGACTTTTTGTTTGTCTTGATGTGTGTGCAAAGGTTTGAAACACACCCCTAGGAGGGCATTTCTCAAGTGTCTGGACAGCTCATCTGTCTGTCAGCATCCTCACTGTTTGCACAATTTTCCATTAGTAAGTCTTGGGCTCTGACAGGGCTCATGATTAAGTAGCTCATCCAATATTTGGTCCTCAGTGCTGTCCAAAAGGATTAATTCAACACAATTTATAAGGAGGAAATAAATCTTGTTAATTCAAATGAGCCTAAATAAGAGTAAATCTTTCTTGTTCTTAGAAACAATAACTGTGAATAAAATAAAATGAAAAAAAAAAGTAAGGACTATCCATCCATTAATAAAAGGAGGAGTCTTGTTTGTATGGGTTACTGATGTGTTTCTGCTGAGTCTCATCTTTTTTTTTTTTTAAGATTTATTTACTTATTATTTATTTTTGGCTGCATCGGGTCTCAGTTGCAGCACACGGGATCTTCGTTGTGGCATGCAGCCTCTTCACTGCAGTGCACGGGCTTCTTTCTAGTTGTGGCGTGCGGGTTTTTCCTCTCTAGTTGTGGCGCGCAGGCTCCAGGGCCCATGGGCTCTGTAGTTTGTGGCACACAGACTCTCTAGTTGAGGCGCGTGAGCTCAGTAGTTGTGGCACGCGGGCTTAGTTGTCCCGCAGCATGTGGGATCTTAGTTCCCCGACCAGAGATGGAACTGGCATCCCCTGAGTTGCAAGGAGGATTCTTCACCACTGGACCACCAGGGAAGTCCCTCATCTTAACTATCATTTGAAATACATTTAACTACAACAACAACAAAAGAGGGTACGCAATTCATCATTCAGCTGCTGTTTGCCCTCAGAACATAATGGAGCCACAGTACTTTGGTTCTCAGTGAGTGATTTCTCTTTGGGGCTTGGTGAGAAGTCAGATTCTCTTGGTACAGATATTAATCTTAATTGAATAAACATGATGACAAAATACAGACAATAGAACAGAGAGGAAAGGCAGCTAAATAGCTCTGCTTGAGTGAGTTTCAACTCAACACTTGCTGAAGAAGAGAAGCCAGTGAAGCAACAATGGTGTCATTGTCATGAATCCCAGGAGTGATGGAAATGCTGCTCTTTCACAAATGCCAGGCTCTGGAAATCATGACCTCAGATTAGAATTGTGAGTTCTCCCGTACTGTGTACCCAAGGCCTTGGAGTGCCCACGAGCCCACCTGTGCTGTGAACACGTTATTAGGACTGCTGCTTCCTCTTTACCTTTATGTCCAAAGCCTATTCAGAGTCCATCTAGCCCTCTCCACTTCTCTCTCTCACCAACCTAACTTCATTTCTTTTCACCACTGTTGTTTTCTTGCTTGTGTTGTATTAGTTATCACAGTGCATGTCACTGGGTAAGTACTCAAACATTTGTTGAATTAATGATCATGGTCACCTTACATTAATGGTAGCAAATGAAATTTATTATTAATGATAATGACGAAAATTATATAACAAAGAGCAATAGTAGGAGGTACCACATATTAAATGTCAAACACTTTTCACATATTGTCTTTCTGAACCTTCACAGAAAGTTTTCAAGGTAGTTATAACTTTCCATTTAACATTTCCATTTCAGAACACTGAGACTCAGAGAAATTAAGTCATATATCCAAAAATTATACAGATAAGATCTTTTTGGGGGGAGGGGGGAATCTAAGAACCACATTATTTCTGTATTCATTTTCTATAGAATTATGTTTTGTATATCACGTAAGTATACTGAATTTAATATATCATACATGTATATACATGTATGAATTTAATATACATACATGTACATGTATATATGTATATGAATCTATGATCTGTTTCCTTTACCATAATATAAGCTCAGTGAAGGCAGAGATGGCTCCATTTCATGTTTTCAAATACTTATGGCAACCACTAGCCTAGTAAATTCATCAATAGACCTTTGTTTTCTCTTGAAAAACCTTTCTGGGTATTTTATCTGGTGGATACTTGAGACTAGCAGAATGTACAGGTTCCTTGATTTAAGGCATTCAATTATATTTAAAGAATTTAATGTGAAGCATATAATGTCCAATACTGTGCAGAAAGACATAAGAAGAGAAATGTTGAGACTCTTATTTCCAGTGGGGAAGTGGACATAAATTAATTTTGTAATTGGAAAGAATGGACTCATTAAATAGGTGATAGCTTTGCAATGGACTGTCTATCCGTGTACTCAATGGTTAGGTTCTTCAAAAGTATCTTTATTTTAGCGTAAGTTTCCATGAAAACAGAGCCTGAGTAAAAAGCTTGAATACAGGGGGTTTATATGGGAATAGGATCCTAGAAGCAAAAGTGAGGGAGAAAAGGAATGAACAGAGAAGGAAAGCCAGTACAAGGAAGCTAATACAATGGCCACTGTGATGGGTGATTGGTTGCTTAACCCTGTGGGAGAAAATATGTCTAAGAACCATCCACCTGAGGGGAGAAAGGAGAAACATTTATCCATGAGCTACTCTCTCCACTGGTCAAGGATGGCCCACATAATGTTAAATCCCCTGCTTCTGGACTGTGATGTGATGAAGAAGGGAGTAGGGTGGGGTGCGTTTGGGGGGGAGGGGAGAGGGAAGAGTTCTCCAGTGATAAAAAACCAGGTGTTTGAAGAAGTGGCTGGAATGTGAGCTGAAGCTGAGAGGATTTTTAGTGGTATTCAAGAAGTGTCCGATATACTTGAATAATTAAAAATGCTTTTATCAAGACTGATTTACATTTAAGAGATAAAGAAAAAATAGGATATATTGAGCAGGTTAAACGTATTCATTTTTATCATTACATTAACGTGAACAAATCACCAGCTTATGAGGAAGAAGTAAATATTAAAAAAATTATTATCCAAAAATTTTCTAATAATGTCCAATTGATCCAGATGACAATAGCATAAATCTATTAGCTATATTAATCTCCAACCTCTATGTTAAAATAATTTTTGCATATGAAGTTTTTGTCATAACCAATGACGGGTTCAGAACATTGATGCTCTAAACTTAATGCTTTTGTTAATATTGGTGATATTGTCTGCTCTTGCTTCACCAGGATGAGCCATTCATCTGGGGTGGATTTCATCTTTACTTTTATTGAAGTGAAAGATGAGAGGCTGTTGCTGCTTCTTTATCCCTGGAATGTTAACTAACGTTTTCCAGTCTTACACGTTTAACTTAAAACCTAATATTTTAAATTTATACATTAAAATAAAACACTGGAGATCCATGTGCATGTATGGAATATAATCCCTGTACCTCTGAACAATGCAGAGTAACATGAAAACTGGGGATGCTTTTGAAGGTGAGAAAATCACCTTGAATCATGCTATGAATGTGTTATGCTGTTTTTATTTCATGACCTAGCCAACTTCTGTACCAGCACTGCTTTCTAATATAGTCTAGTGACTGAAATAAGCAGCCTAGAGATCTCTACAATATCATTTTGGGTAGGAATCCTGATCTACCATTATAAGATCTTGTTTAAGCCTAGGACCTTGGTGTACTGGATAGAACCTACCATAAAACTATTAGACCTGGAGAGGTTATCATGAGGGAAAGGGACTATAAAAACAAAGTGAAAATACTAAAAAGTAACTCACAGCAACCTTACATGTGAGTGGTGGAGAATATCTGAAGAAGGAAAATATTTATTCTCAGATTATAAAACACACTGAATATCGAGCAGAATTAGTAAAAATATATCAATTTCTAGTCACAGTAGTGAAAATTAAAAATGTCAAGGATAAAGATTATATTAAAAACTATCAGAGGGAAAAGAAAGATTGCCTTCAAAGAAATAGCAATTAGATAAAAGGTAGACTTCAGATAAGGAAGAATAGATGTGGGAAGAAAATAAAGTAATATTGTCCAACTCCTGAGGGAAATTTATTCTTAGCCTGGAATTTTATACCCAGTTAAATTATCATTACAGAGGGAGTGAAAATGAAGACATTTTTAAGCACACAAAAATCAAACCCACAAACCCTCATGTAAAGAACTGTTAAAGGATAAATGTCACCAAAGAGAAGGAATAGGATAATATCATGACACAGATACTGATAAAATTTAACTAATGACCATAAAAGTGTTAACTACTTAAACTTTTTTTTTTACATTAAAAGAAATTATAAAATTCTAAGCAAAAATAGACTAGGAATGTGAAAGTATACTAATGTTCTTGTAATTTGGGAGGAAGATAGAAATACTGAAGAACTTTACATTTTCTAAGAAAAATCTGGGGACTCCAGACCAGGATGGCAACATAGGAGGCTCCTGAATTTCACTCCTCCCATGAATGCACCAAATATACAGCTACACATGAAGCAATTCCCTCTGAGACATCCAGAAACTAGTTGAGTTATTTCAACACTCTGGGTGACTAAGAAAACACCCACATTTAAACAGGTGGGCACACTCTCACCATAAAACCCACTCCCAGCATAGTATCGTACCATCAGGAGGGAACCCCCAGCTCCCAGCTTCTCCGAGGAGCAAACCGTACATCTAGTGCCCCAACTTCTAAGGCTGCCACCTGAGGGATGGTCCCCCAAATCACCTAGCTGAAAGCCAATGGGGCTCACATTCATGAGCCCCCCAGGACTCTAGCAAACAAAGATAGCTCTCACTGTGGCTATCTCCTAGGGCTCAATGCAGAGGGAGCAGGCAAAAACAGCCATGTCCTAGTCTTTCCCTGGAAGAGGTTTGACTGCATACTTTACAAGCTGCTGACTGAGGATCGGTCATCTGATTAACATGCATCTAGGTGCTGGCTGTGATCCTACCTGGATCCAGCTGGAAAGAGCCGGTGGGCACTTACTTTGCCTTCTCCCTCTGGCTTGCTGCAATAGACCTGTCACCAGCATCTCCCTGGAAGGAGCTTCTCCACACACCTAGCACCCCACCTTTTACAGCTGCCATCCGAGGGATGAGCCCCCAGATCACCTAGATCTGACAGCCAATGGGGTGTTAAATAACAAAAATTCAACTGAGTAAATTTGAAGATCTAATTTGTTTTATTAAATGATTAATGAATCGGGAAGCATCCCATCTAGCACTAGAAAGGAGCTCCATTGAGCTGCAGAAAAGGAAAGGCTTTCAAAAGCAGAGAGGGAGAGAGGGAGCCAAAAAAAAAAAAAAAGGAGATTATTAGTAAAGAATGCATTGTTTTAGGCAATTTCACCTTCTTAATGGGAATGGAAGGGGACTATAAGCAGATTTCCCAGTGCTGACCAGGAAATTCCAGGTTGGCTAGTTAAAGTTTACATTTTTGGGGAAGTAATTAGATTAGGTATTAAGTCTCAAATAAGTCAAAGAAAGACCCTGTGGAAGGGTCACCTTTTTTAAGCCAAGTGCCTACCTCAGGGATCTAATGTAACTTGAGTTTCAGCTTCTCCAGAAGTGTTAATCCTGGTGCAGCAGGTGGTGTTGGCCACAGAACAGACAGCTCCTTGCTCAGCAAAAAAATAATCAAGGGCTACCCTACTATCAAGCACAACTTTGACCAGAGAGTCTAAAGCTCTTTTTTGGGCAGATATTATCTTAGCAATGAAATCTGCAATATCTTCAACAGTTAAGGAGATGTTTCTGATCATATTCTCATTTACTCCTGACCAGGGAAGTATGGCCCTGCCAAAGGAAGTGAATCTTGAGTCATGAATGCCTCCTGGTAGGTCCTTTCTAACAGGTTCTTTGCCACAGTACAGGCATCAGCCTTGCGGTAGGGGAAGCCTTCAACTCACCCAGAAAACGTGCATACTATAACAACATATTGATAACCCACACTATTTGGCAACTGAATGAAGTCCAGCTGCAGGTGTTCAAAGGATCCAGAGGGAGTATTGAGCCCTCAAGGAACAAAAATAATTTTCCAGGATTATGGACCTAACAAGTCAGATGTTGATGGTAAACTATTTTTGCAGTTTTATAGAAGTCTTCCCACCAGTGTTTATTCATAATTTGAATCATCTTACATGCACCATGATGGATGAAGGAACGTAAAAACCAAAAAAATGGTGTTTACCAGGGAGCAGGGAAGAACCAAGCAGCTGTCTTGGGTTTCCCATAGTCCCAACTGTTCACTGAATTTAAAAACATTTTTTGCCCATTTTAATTTCTCTGATTCAAGAGCAGACGGTTGCCATGTTACAATGACATCAAGATACAAAAGGCTGGCAATGAGGGGTCATTTTTTGTAGAAGCAGAATGAACTTTATCCACATGTGCCATAACCTTTACAGAGTCTGTTGTTGCTCCCTTTGCATGAAAATCAGCTAGGGCATGTCCCTGCTATTTGGGTTCAGTCTTTTAGTGTGAGACTCAATTTTATGACCACAATTTCAGAAGGTAAGAGAGTATCAATAAGACGATCATTTACTTGTTGCCCACTTTTGATTGGGGTCTCTGTGGATATAAGAAAACCCTTTTGTTTCCACAACATCCTAAAATCATGGACGACTCCAAAGGTATATCAGCTCTCAGTATAAATAATAACATTAACTGTTTGCCCTTTTGATAACTGGCATGCTATGATAAGGGTGTAGAGCTCTGTTTGTTGGGTTGATTTAGCTTGTGGGAGATTCCCCCCTTCAAGTAGTAATGATATAACCAGCTTGGAAATTCCTTTTCTCATTTTTATAATATGACCCATCAACAAACAAAACTAGATCAGCATTAGTTAAAAGGATGTCTCATAATCAGGACAGGTGTCATGAAATGGGACATTATGGCCTCACAGTCAGAGGGCTCACCTTTGTCAGGTAGAGGTGGTGATGTGGCAGGATTAAGAACGTTGCCATGTTTAGGATGTAGATTAGGTGGTGAAAGCAGAAAGTACTCAGAGCAGGTTACTCTGATCCCAAAGAAATCTTGAGTTAATTCAGAGTAAAGAAGACTTTGGACAGCATGTGGAGTTTATAGATAAATGTCATAGCCTAAGGTGAAATTTCAGAGGCTTCTACTACTTTTGCAGCTGTGGCTTTAGTCTTAAGGCAGTTGGGATGGGCATAAGCGACTGAATCAAGCTGTATGCTCTAATAGGTGCTAGGCCCATGTTTATTGCCATGTTCTTGTGTGAGTACTCTCAGGGCTTGGTTATCTTTTTCTTGTATAAATAAGGTGAAAGGTTTTGAATAGTTAGGTAGCCGTAGGGCAGGTGGCTCTTGGGGTTCTTGATTTAGTCTTATTAAGGCCTACTCATGTTTATCTTCCCATGGAAGAGGTTCAGGAACTGAAATTTTTTTAAGTTCATAGACTGGGGAAGCCAATAAAGGAAAAATTAGAAACCCATAGTCTGCAATAACCAGTCTAGCTTAGCCTAGAAATCCACGAAACTGAAGCTGTCATTTAGTTTGGGCCTAGAAAATTCTTAGATTAGCTTAATCCTTTTTGGAGATAGCTGGATTCCTTCAGCCCTTAGATTAGGCCCTAGGTAATGAACAGTGTCCAAAGATTATTGTAATTTCTCTTTAGATACTTTATGTCCCTTTTCAGCTGTTGCAGCAAATAAATGAAATCTTTTATGGACACTTCTCTGGTAACTGAGCACAGCAAGAGATCATCTACATGTTGTAAAAGGGTTGGTTTCCTACGGAACTGGCAGGTGCTTAGATCTTGATAGAGCACTTGGAAGAAATAAGAAGGGGCCTCAGTAAACCCTTGAGGCATGACTGTCCAGCTACATTGTTAACTGTCCCAAGTAAAGGCAAATAGATATTGGCTGATGGGGTTTACAGGAATGCTGAAAAAAGAATGAAAAAAGGTTTATATAGTAAACGATTTTGAGTCAAGTGGAACTTGTAACAAAAGAGTGATCAGGTTTGGAATAACTGGGAAATGGGGAATAACTATCTTGTTAACGGCTCGTAAGACCTGGAAAAATCGCCAGCCCCTCCCATAAGGCCTCCAGACTGGCAAAATCAGTGTGTTAGGGAAACTGGTACAGGGAATGATTAGTCCCTGGGCGAATAGGTCTTTTACTATTGATGTGAGGCCTTATAGGCCTCAGATTTTAATGGCTATTGAGGCAATTTAGGAAGAGGTTTAGTCATATCTATCAGAATTTTTATATGCTCTGTCCTTTTTATTCTCCCAATGTCATTCTCCCAATGTATTAGAAGTAGCCCGTGGATTTTCAAACACCTCAGTTAAATTAGGGGATATTTGTTGAAATTCTTTCTCTTCTACAGCAAGTAAAGATTGTAGAGAACATAAAAGATCAGGTTCAGGTTATTCAGCAAATTCTAAGGTGAGGTCTCCATTAGAAGCAAAAGGTATTAGCCTTTTTAAGTTACAAAGAAGATCTCTACCTAATAGATTGACTGGGGCTGCATCACATAGTAAAAAAGAATGCTTTTCAGGAAAAGGGCCTGGAGTCCTTTGTATTGGCTGAGATTGAAATAGTCTCTGAACTTTATTAGATACCTCCACTGTGGAAAACTTTTTTTCACTCTGAGGGATCTGTTGATTTATGAAAGTGGGGTTTAAAGTAGAAAGGATAGCCCGGGTATCTACCAGAATTTGGCAGGATTTTTCCATTAATTTTAATTTTAGTTTCTCCTTGGCTGTTTAAGGGTATTAGTGGTAGTAGTTTACTGGAGGGTCCCTTGGAGCCCCATCAGTCCTGGGAGGGTCCCATAAGGGGGCTTTTCTTTGGGTGCAATTGAGTGGATGTTGAGGAATTTGTATAGGACTTATGAGGACAATTTTTTTCTCCAGTGCCATAACTGACTACAATTGAGATGTTGAACTCTGGGTCAGTTTTTCATGATGGACCCCCTAAGGGTGTACAATGTGGGAGGCCCAGATATTATTTGAGGTCTCTAGCGTTGGAGCTGTTGCAGCTATAAGGTCATGAGTTTGATGAACCTTCGTTTATGATCTTGATCCAAAGTCATTTTTTAAGGAACCCCCATAGTGGCTGTATCAAACTGCTCAGCTACAGTCATGAGTTCAGTCAGGCTGGTGGCCTCCCATCCTATTTTCTGCCTTCTTAACAACCCATTAATATCAAGGGATAATTCATTTACAAATAGGACAGCTAGAGCAGGTTGAGTGACCTCATTTATTGTACAGAACCCAGAATACCGTAGGAAGAGCACTTCCAAATGGGCTCTAAAATCTGCAATGGTATGAAGTAGCTTTTACAAACACAACGCTATGAGACTAGATATCAATTATAGGAAAAAAAATCTGTAAAAAATACAAACACATGGAGGCTAAACAATACACTACTTAATAACCAAGAGATCACTGAAGAAATCAAAGAGGAAATCAAAAAGTACCTAGAAACAAATGACAATGAAAACATGATGACCCAAAACCTATGGGATGCAGCAAAAGCAGGTCTAAGAGGGAAGTTTATAGCAATACAATCCTACCACAAGCAATAAGAAACATCTCAAATAAACAACCCAACCTTACACCTAAAGCAATTAGAGAAAGAAGAACAAAAAACCCCCAAAGTTAGCAGAAGGAAAGAAATCATAAAGATCAGGCCAGACATAAATGAAATAGAAACAAAGAAAACAATAGCAAAGATCAATAACACAAAAAGCTAGTTCTTTGAGGAGATAAACAAAATTGATAAACCATTAGCCAGACACATCAAGAAAAAGAGGGAGAAGACTCAAATAAATAGAATTAGAAATGAAAAAGGAGAAGTAACAACTGATACTACAGAAACACAAAGGATCATGAAGGATTACTACAAGCAACTATATGCCAATAAAATGGACAAACTGGAAGAAATGGACAAATTCTTAGAAGAGCACAACCTTCCGAGACTGAACCAGGAAGAAACAGAAAATATAAACAGACCAAACACAAGCAGTGAAATTGAAACTGTGATTAAAAATCTTCCAACAAACAAAAGCCCAGGACCAGATGGCTTCACAAGTGAATTCTATCAAACATTTAGAGAAGAGCTAACACCTATCCTTCTCAAACTCTTCCAAAATATAGCAGAGGGAGGAACACTCCCAAACTCATTCTATGAGGCCACCATCACCCTGATACCAAAAGCAGACAAAGATGTCACAAAGAAAGAAAACTACAGACCAATATCATTGATGAATATAGATGCAAAAATCCTCAACAAAATACTAGCAAACAGAATCCAACAGCACATTAAAAGGATCATACACCATGATCAAGTGGGGTTTATCCCAGGAATGCAAGGATTCTTCAATATACGCAAATCAATCAATGTGATACACCATATTAATAAATTGAAGAATAAAAACCATATGATCATCTCAATAGATGCAGAAAAAGCTTTCAACAAAATTCAACACCAATTTATGATACAAACCCTCCAGAAAGTAGGCAGACAGGGAACTTACCTCAACATAATAAAGGCCATATATGACAAAACCACAGCCAACATTGTTCTCAGTGGTGAAAAACTGAAACCGTTTCCACTAAGGTCAGGAACAAGACAAGGTTGTCCACTCTCACCACTATTATTCAACATAGATTTGGAAGTTTTAGCCACAGCAATCAGAGAAGAAAAAGAAATAAAAGGAATCCAAATCAGAAAGGAAGAAGTAAAGCTATCACTGTTTGCAGATGACATGATACTATACATAGAGAATCCTAAAGATGCTACCAGAAAACTACTAGAGCTAATCAATTAATTTGGTAAAGTAGCAGGATACAAAATTAATGCACAGAAATCTCTTGCATTCCTATATACTAATGATGAAAAATATGAAAGTGAAATTAAGGAAACACTCCCATTTACCATTGCAACAAAAAGAATAAAATACCTAGGAATAAACCTATCTAAGGAGACAAAAGACCTGTATGCAGAAAACTATAGGACACTGATGAAAGAAATTAAAGATGCTACAAATAGGTGAAGAGATATACCATGTTCTTGGATTGGAAGAAACAACATTGTGAAAATGACTATACTACCCAAACAATCTACAGATTCAATGCAATCCCTATCAAACTACCACTGGCATTTTTCACAGAACTAGAACAAAAAATTTCACAATTTGTATGGAAATATAAAAGACGCTGAATAGCCAAAGAAATCTTGAGAAAGAAAAACGGAGCTGGAGGAATCAGGCTCCCAGACTTCAGACTATACTACAAAGCTGCAGTAATCAAGGGAGTATGGTACTGGCACAAAAACAGAAATATACATCAATGGAACAGGATAGAAAGTCCAGAGTTAAACCCACACACATATGGTCCCCTTATTTTTGATAAATGAGGCAAGAATATACAGTGGAGAAAAGACAGCCTCTTCAATAAGTGGTGCTGGGAAAACTGGACAGCTACATGTAAAAGAATGAAATTAGAACACTCTCTAACACCATACACAAAAATAAACTCAAAATGGATTAAAGACCTAAATGTAAGGCCAGACACTATAAAACTCTTAGAGGAAAACATAGGCAAAACACTCTATGACATAAATCCCAGCAAGATCCTTTTTGACCCACCTCCTAGAGAAATGGAAATAAAAACAAAAATAAACAAATGGGACCTAATGAAACTTAAAAGCTTTTGCACAGCAAAGGAGACCATAAACAAGATGAAAAGACAACCCTAAGAATGGGAGAAAATATTTGCAAATGAAGCAACGGAAAAAGCATTAATCTCCAAAATTTTCAAGCAGTTCATGCAGCTCAATATCAAGAAAACAAATCACCCAATCCAAAAATGGGCAGAAGACCTAAACAGACATTTCTCCAAAGAAGATATACAGATTGCCAACAAACACAAGAACGAATGATCAACATCATTAATCATTAGAGAAATGTAAATCAAAACTATGAGATATCATCTCACACTGGTCAGAATGGCCATCATCAAAAAATCTACAAACAACAAATGCTGGATAGGGTGTGAAGAAAAGGGAACCCTCTTGAACTGTTGGTGGGAATGTAAATTGATACAGCCACTATGGAGAACAGTATGGAGGTTCCTTAAAATATTAAAAATAGAACTACCATACGACCCAGCAATCCCACTACTCGGCATATACCCTGAGAAAACCATAATACAAAAAGAGTCATGTACCACAATGTTCATTGCAGCTCTATTTACAATAGCCAGGACATGGAAGCAACCGAAGTGTCCATCAACAGATGAATGGATAAAGAAGATGTGGCACATATATACAATGGAATATTACTCAGCCATAAAAAGAAACGAAATTGAATTATTTGTAGTGAGGTGGATGGACCTAGAGTCTGTCATACAGAGTGAAGTAAGTCAGAAAGAGAAAAGCAAATACTGTATGCTAACACATATATCTGGAATCTAAATAATAAAAAAAAAAGGTCATGAAGAACTTAGGGGCAGGACGTGAATAAAGATGCAGACCTACTAGAGAATGGACTTGAGGATATGGGGAGGGGGAAGGGTAAGCTGGGACAAAGTGAGAGAATGGCACTACCAAATGTAAAATCGATAGCTAGTGGGAAGCAGCCCCATAGCACAGAGAGATCAGCTCGGTGCTTTGTGACCACCTAGAGGGGTGGGATAGGGAGGGTGGGAGGGAGGGAGACACAAGAGGGAAGAGATATGGGGGTATATGTATACGTATAGCTGATTCACTTTGTTATAAAGCAGAAACTAACACACCATTGTAAAGCAATTATACTCCAGTAAAGATGTTAAAAAAAAAAAAAAAAAGAATTATAGGATGACAATAGTGCAGCTTAGAAAGAAAAAAAAATCTGCCATGGATTCTTCTTTCGTTTGTATGTTTGAATAATAGACCAAACAGTGTGAACAGGGAAGACTCTAAGAATGGTTTTTATTTTTAAAAATTTGTTTATTTATTTATTATTTTTGGCTATGTTGGGTCTTCATTGCTGCACACAGGCTTTCTCTAGTTGCGGCGAGCGGGGGCTACTCTTCGTTGTGATGCATGGGCTTCTCATTGCGGTGGCTTCTCTTGTTGCAGAGCACGGGCTCTAGAGCACTTGGGCTTCAGTAGATGTGGTGTATGGGCTCAGTAGTTGTGGCTCGTGGGCTCTGGAGCGTGGGCTCAGTAGTTGTGGCACATGGGCTTAGTTTCTCTGCGGCATATGGGATCTTCCTGGACCAGGGCTTGAACCCGTGTCCCGTGCAGGTGGATTCTTAACCACTGCACCACCAGGGAAGCCCTACAAATTGTTTTTAAAAGATCAGTTGCTATTTTTTTTTAATTTAATTTATTTTTTATACAGCAGGTTCTTATTAGTTATCTATTTTATACATATTAGTGTATATATGTCAATCCCAATCTCACAATTCATCTCATCCCCACTCCCACTGTCTCCCCTTGGTGTCCATACGTTTGTTCTCTACATCTGTGTCTCTATATTTGCCTTGCAAACTGGTTCATCTGTACCATTTTTCTAGATTCCACATATATGCATTAATATACGATATTTGTTTTTCTCTTTCTGACTTACTTCACTCTGTATGACAGTCTGTAGGTCCATCCACATCTCTACAAATGACCCAATTTCATTCCTTTTTATGGCTGAGTAATATTCCATTGTATATATGTACCACATCTTCTTTATCCATTCATCTGTCAATGAGCATTTAGGTTGCTTCCATGACCTGGTTATTGTAAATAGTGCTGCAATGAATATTGGGGTGCATGTGTCTTTTTGAATTATGGTTTTCTATGTCTATATACCCAGTAGTGGGATTGCTGGGTCATATGGTAATTCTATTTTTAGTTTTTTAAGGAACCTCCATACTGTTCTCCATAGTGGCTGTATCAATTTACATTCCCATCAACAGTGCACAAGGTTTCCCTTTTCTCCACACCCTCTCCATCATTTGTTGTTTGTAGATTTTCTGATGATGCCCATTGTAACCAGTGTGAGGTGATACCTCATTGTAGTTTTGATTTGCATTTCTCTAATAATTAGTGATGTTGAGCAGTTTTTCATGTGCTTCTTGGCCATCTGTATGTCTTCTTTGGAAAAATGTTAATTTAGGTCTTCTGCCCATTTTTGGATTGGGTTGTTTGTTTTTTTTAATATTGAGCTGCATGAACTGTTTATATATTTTGGAGATTAATCCTTTGTCCATTGATTTGTTTGCAAATATTTTCTCCCATTCTGAGGGCTGTCGTTTCGTTTTGTTTATAGTTTCCTTTGCTGTGCAAAAGGTTTTAAGTTTCATTAGGTCCCATTTGCTTATTTTTGTTTTTATTTCCATTACTCTAGGAGGTGCGTCAAAAAAGATCTTGCTGATCAGTTGCTATTTTGCAAGCTTTTTCTGGTTATTAGAGAACCATGTTGGAGATGGAAGATCTCGAATATCATCCTTTGGATGACGCTGTTCTGCTTCCTGCATCCATTTTTGGGCTTCACCAGGTCCTACCATCATATGCACAAGCAAAGATCTGGCAGCCCTAGGTCATAGGCCCCAATAAGGTTCTAAACTTTTGGAAAAACTTTTGGGGATCCTCCCTGGGTTTAGGAAATTCTTTAACTATGGCTCTTAGTTCTGTCTTTGACCAAGGAGTGAAAGATATCTAAGCAGAACTGCCTGTAACCTTGGGCAGTTTTATTTTTAAAGGTAACTGTTTAATAGTCTCTTTAGAGTGGAAAGGCAGTTCAGAGAATTGGTAAAATGTCCTTAGTACTCAGGTAAAGAAGGAGAGACGGAAGCAGCTGGAGTCTCGTCATTCCTATCGTCTTTTGTTTTAGGTACCTCTTGCGTTTTTAAATTTTCATTAGCTTTCCATTATGAATCTTTTAATGAAGCTATTTTGGAATCTTGAAGCCTTCTGGAGGCTTCTGCATACCAATTAAAATAGGTATCCCGTTCGATTTGTTTAATTTGGGAACCTTCTTAAATGAACGATCTTGTCTAATTGGAACGTTTTCCATAATGGCTATTGCAATTCTATGTTGCTCTTAGGATGATTTTGCCACTTTTGAAGATATTTACAGCTTCTGAGACCATAGTTTTTAGACATAAAATAAGCAGTTACGCTGGAAGGTGTCACACTTGACCCTTTAGAATTCAAGGATCCCATTGGCTCAGCCTTTGAGTTTCTTGGAGCTGAATACCTAAAAGGGATGTACCGCTGGGTTAGGAATCGTGCATGTTTTACAGTTTCCATCACTGCATGGAAATTTTCTTGAGGTTGGCAGGTGACCTAGTGTCAATCTAACCCATTCTGTGACCAATTTATCCTAACACAAGAGTCTTGGATTTAGGTGGTAGACGATCTAACTGCCTCTCAATGCTCGGTTTTGCCTACCAATTTTTGCAGCTTTTTGGCTTGTGAGATCTCTGTTGACAATAGCCTCTATTTATACAAAACAAAACAAACAAATGTGCACGTTAGCGAACTGGCAGTAAGCAAAAGATGTTAGTGCAGACTGGTCAAGACAAGGCCATGCACACCACCAGCAATTCACAGGGTAGACTAAACCAACAGATTCCAGTAAATGGGGACTGTGGACTGGAACCGGGGAAAGGGATTCCAAACAACTGGGGGACTGTGGACAGAACCGAAGGCTACGGACTCGATTTCAGGTGGAACAGTGTCTGCCACTCAAGCTGACCCGTTAAGCCCTGGACTGGAAAGCTAGTTTAGATCAGGGGCTTGATACAAAGACAGTGGAGCTCAGGACCAAGAGAGAACTTAGCCATGGCCCTTGGAAATGGTGAGAAAGACAGTGAATTCAAAGAGGGCTTTGCAGGTACCAGTGTGTCTCTCTGTCCCTGAAGCCATAAGAAGTCTTCTTCGGCCCTACCACTGCCAACAAATCTCTTAAATAACAAAAATTCAACTGAGTAAATAGGAAGATCTAATTGGTTCTGTTAAATGATTCACAGATTGGGAAGCACCCCATCTACTGATAGAAAGAAGCTCCACTGAGCTGCAGAAAAGGAAAGATTTGTAAAGGCAGGGAGGAAGCATAAAAAGGGAAATTATTAGCATAGAATGCATTGTTTTAGACAAGTTCACCCTCCTAAGGGGAATGGAGGCGGTCTATCACCAGATTTCTTAGTGCTGACCAGGAAATTCCAGGTTGTCTGGTTAAAAGTCACATTCCTGGGGAAGTAATTAGGTTAGTGTTAAGCCGTGGTCTGCCGCCATGAGGCCTAACACAAGGGACTCCATTTGGGGCCCTTCATTTCCTTTTTAACCGGGGCTTGTACTCACAGCCCCACAGGACTTCAGCAAACAAAATAGCAGTTTTTAAACGGGTACAGGAGCCTCCCCTCCAAACCCCCATGGTTGAAAACGCTAAGGTTTTACTGTCTTAACAATTTTCATGTATAACATACAGCAGCGTTAATTATATTTCTCACGTTGTACATTACATCCCTAGTATTAGTTACCTTATAACTGGACGTTTGCACCTTTTGACTGCCTCCATCGAATTCTCCCTTCCTCCCGTGGCCCCCTCCTGCCTCTGGTAACCATAATTCTGATCTCTTTTTCCGTGAGTTCGTTTGTTTGTTTTTGAAGTATCATTGACCTACAACACTATGTTAGTTCATGTGACACAACATAGTGAGTAGATATTTCTATGCATTTCAAACTGATCACTGCAAGTCTAGTTACTCCATGTAAGCATACAAAGATTTCACATAGCTATTGACTATATTCCCCACATTGTACATTTCATACCAGTGACATTTATTTGCAACGAGAAGTTGGGAGCTCTTAATCTCCCTCACCTATTTCTATCCTCCCCCTACTCCCCTCCCCCTGGCTGAGGGGTCCAAAGTGCCTCTGAGTTGGTACTGATCTGCTTGTGGAAGGGGCTGGGCCTGGGGGTTCCCAGGGCTGGTTTCACATTGCTAGTGGGTGGAGGCAGGGCCCAGGCGTCCCAGGGGTCCCAGGGAAGGTGCTGGCCTGCTGGTGGGTGGGCTGGGTCCCGACACAGCAGGCTGCAGGGCTGCAGTGGTCCTGGGGCTGGTGTCGTCCCACTGGAGGGCAGGGCTGGGGCTTAGGGGGTCTTGGGGCTGGTGCCTGCTCACTGGTGGGTGGATCCAGGTGCTGGGGTCTCTGGCTGCAGGGCCCTCGGTGTCCCAGGGTTCCTGCCTGTACACTAGTGTTTGGGGCTGGGTCCTGGGCCCGCTAGTGGGCCATGTGCCGGGGTGGCTATGGGCTCAGGGGGTCTTCAAGTAGCTCGCCTGCTGGTGGCTGCAGCTGTGTCCCCACTTGGCTAGTTGCTTGGCCTGAGGCATTCCAGTACTGGCGTTGACAGGCTGGTGGGCGGGTCTGAGTCCTGGTGCTAACAAGCTGGGGGGAGAATTCTGACATGTGGCTTGCCAGCCCCATGGTCCTCATGGTAGGTGTGCTCCCCCAAACGGCTGCCGCCAAGGTCTATGTCCCCAGGGTGAGTTCCAGTTGCCTCCTGCCTCTCTGGGAGGCTCACCAAGATCAGCAGCTGGGTCTGACCCAGGCTCCTTGCAAATAACTCCTGCCCTGGGTCCCCGAGCGCGTGAGATTTTATGCGCGCCCTTTAAAACTGGAGTCTGTTTTCCCACAGACCTCTGGATCTCCAGAAAGGAAGCCCCACTGGCCTTCAAAGCCAAGCATTCTTGGTGCTTGTCTTCCCCATGCAGGACCCCACGGCTAGGGAGCCTGATGTGGAGCTCAGATCCCTCATTCCTTAGGAAGACCTCTGCAATTATAATTACCTCCTAGTTTGTGGGTCCCCCATCTGGGGGTATGGGTCACAACCCATCATGTCTCTGCCCCTCCTGTCTCGTTTTGGTTCCTTCTTTATATCTTTAGTTGTATAAGATCCTTTCTGCTAGATTCTGGTCCTTCTCCTCAATAGTTGCTCTGTAAATAGTCGTAATTTTGGTGTGTCTATGGGAGGAGGTGAGTTCAGGGTCTTCATACTCCACCATTTTGGCCATACCACCAGGAAATAAATTTTATTTAACCAAACTCAAGCATTTATCCACTATACCTTAAATCTGTGAGCCTTTACCTTGTGACCATAGTTAATGTGATCATATAACTTAGCATCCAGATTGGAACATTTTTGAGAATGAAAGCTGGCAGCGAATAACAAAGCTAGGAAACGAGGCATAAACGGGGCATGTCCTAGGCAAATCTGGACATAGAGTCACACGAACTCTGATGAATACAGGAATTTTTCCTCCATTTTAACTTGAGCTTTCATGGAAATTGATGCCTCATTCCCTAATCATTCTCCAGACCCTCTTCTACTTCATATATGGCATATCTGAATTCACAGAAGTTTCACAGCTCACTTATTTTTCTACATCCTTTACTATAATGGCAAAATACCATCTTCACACCTATGATTTTTATAGAAACCTTATTTTTTCCAGGCTTAGTAAATTAGGTCCAGATGACCTATCCAATTTCATGTAGTCAGCAAAAAAGAAAATAGTAGTCAGCAAAAAACATTTCCTGTTGACACAGTAGTTTCTAAACATTTTCTAGGCAACAGCTTTCTCCATACAGATGAAAATCAGGTGCTTTTTGATGAACATAATAATGTCCCTTACCTTTTCATAAGTTCCATCTATGTCTCTTAATTCAAATGACAACAACAAAGAGGAGTAATCTTGTTAATCACAAGCCAATGAATTTACTGCCTTGAGTCAGTTCCCCACTCTTGGTCCAATCAACTTTGGTCAGGTTGAGGGTAGGGACAATTTATTATATAGTCCACTGTCCACTCAGCTGTTGATTTATACATTTATGACTGCCTTCTTGTATAAGACCTACTTACTTTCTTTCTTCCTGAACCTTGGGTATGGTTTATAATGTACAAATTCAACTTGGAGTGAAATCTTAAAGTGTTGTGACACAGGGAGTTTGGAGTTATTTCATTCCTGGCTGGCAGTGATTCCTCATTTTGACCTGTCAGATAAAAGTCTAAACACTTTAGCTGACAACAGGGCTTGCAGTTGCATACTAGCTACCTAAATTAAGTTTCCTTCCTTTCAGTGTGAATCAAATAACAATCGCAGTCATAATCATAATCGTAATAAAAAAATCCATCTCTCTGGGTAAGGCTTCTGAACCCTGTAGTTTTCATCCACTGTCTTCCTACTGCTACACAAACTGGGTTAACATTTCATATTTTCCTACCTTTCTTAAGTTTCCCAAGTTCCTATGATTTAGAAAGAGGAGGGACATTTCTCTGTGTGAATGGAATAAAGGCAAAATTCACTTTTAACTTGTGTTATCTTTCCAGAATTTATTTTGGCAAAACCCTCAAAGTTCCTAGGACCTGCTGAGCCCAATCGAGCTGATATCTCTAGCGGAAAGTGACTATTCCTCAGCGCAGTTAAAGGTGTCCTTTCACATCTCTACTAAAGAGCTACCAAGAAATGAAGGAAGCTTCTTGACTTTTTCTCTTTTTCTTTAAGCTCCAGTAAATAGTTGCTCCCTGGCAGGTGAAGCAAATCCCACAAAGGAGAAATGAGAAACTAATAAATGGTTATTCATCACGAAGAAGGCAGAAGTAAGGGGAAGTTATAAGGCAAAATCAGTGTGGTTTCATAATGCCTTATATTTACTGTGGAGAAATTTTTGCTTTTTATCATCACATCGGTGGTAAAGTGCTCACTCACTGGTGAAAACTCATTTTTTTTACATCTTTACTGGAGTATAATTGCTTTACAATGGTGTGTTGGTTTCTGCTTTATAACAAAGTGAATCAGTTATACATATGCATATGTTCCCGTATCTCTTCCCTCTTGTGTCTCCCTCCCTCCCACCCTCCCTATCCCACCCCTCTAGGTGGTCACAAAGCACCCAGCTGATCTCCCTGTGCTATGCGGCTGCTTCCCACTAGCTATCTACCTTACGTTTGGTAGCGTATGTATGTCCATGCCACTCTCTCACTTTGTCCCAGGTTACCCTTCCCCCTCCCCATATCCTCAAGTCCATTCTCTAGTAGGTCTGTGTCTTTATTCCTGTCTTACCCCAAGGTTCTTCATGACACTTTTTTCCTTAAATTCCATATATATGTGTTAGCATATGGTATTTGTCTTTCTCTTTCTGACTTACTTCACTCTGTATGACAGACTCTAGGTCTATCCACCTCATTACAAATAGCTCAATTTCGTTTCTTTTTATGGCCGACTAATATTCCATTGTATATATGTGCCACATCTGCTTTATCCATTCATCCTGTTGATGGACACTTCGGTTGCTTCCATGTCCTGGCTATTGTAAATAGAGCTGCAATGAACATTGTGGTACGTGACTCTTTTTGAATTATGGTTTTCTCAGGGCATATGCCCAGTAGTGGGATTGCTGGGTCGTATGGTAGTTCTATTTGTAGTGTTTTAAGGAACCTCCATACTGTTCTCCATAGTGGCTGTACCAATTCACATGGTGAAAACTCATTTACTCTTCTGAATATTTTTCTCACCAGTGTTCTCAGTCAAGGACTTTGAGGCAAGAAGGTATCTTCCTTTGCCTGTTACGAAAGGAAGTTATCAACCTTCAGTTTCTTAGGTTTCATGGTGTTCATAAAGAAGTAGTGACATATTCAGCATATTTTTAATTGGTTCCACTGATATTTCCTTGTTAGAGGTCTCGATCTCTCACTTCTGCTTCCATTACTGGAAGGTCTCTGACAAATAGAGACATTTGGTTGATGGGGGGAACCTAGAAGCCAATATATTTGGGCTTCCTGTTATTCCCTGAAACTGCCCTCAGGGCACTGTTGGGAAGACTGAGTCAGAAAGCCTTAAGAATAAAGCCCAAACACCCAAGCCTTAATGACATTAACCCAACTTGCAGGAGTAAGCAGAGGGAAATTTATACCATGGAATTCCAGAGAAACCAGAGGAAGACAGACTGGCCTGGTAGGCTCCCCACTAAGAGAGAGGCAGTGGAAAATGAAGGACTGAAATTCACATTCCAGTGGCTGTGTGGGCTAGAAAGTATCAGAGCACGAGGTTAGGAAAGCAGAAGAGAGAGCTACTGAGATTATAGAAGGCTGTGCAACTGTGATATAATTCCTTTCTTCTGACAACCCCGAACCTTCCATAATGTTACTAGATTCCTATAGAGCAAAGATGGTAGACAAGGAAACAAAAGCTTAGGCAGACACTTTTTGAAGGATGCAGGTAGGTCTTTCCCACAGATTGGCCACATCGCTGAGGAAGAGAGAGCTCAAATTGACATGCAAGTGACATGTTGGGTCCACCCAGGATCTTTGAACCATAGTGTAAGTACTCAGCAGCATCTTGGAATAGATGGTTCCTCTAGGACTGAGGCAGAAGTGTGCTCTCTCACCATGTCTGCTGCATGCTGGATGACAGGTCTGAGGAGTGGAGCCTGACTCAGGGCTGGCCTGAGAATATCACACCAACGTCAGAGAAAAGCTGTGGAAACCATTCCATGCTCAGCAGAGAAAGTCATCATTTAAGACAATGTTTCAGCAGGAGGGCCGAATTTATACCCTATTAGGTGAGCTGACTCCATTATGTTTAGAAACTTTCTCTTAAAACATCAATCTGGAAGGTGGTGGGTGGGCCTCTCAGCCTCTGTAAACACAGGCTGGGGGGTGACACAGATGTAACTCAGTTGAAGTTACATGTTTGGATAAAAGTCTCCTTAGATCAACTCTTGGGCTCTGTTAAGAGGCTACAATCACTGATTTGAGAAGAAATAGTTCACCTGTTTTACTTGAGACCAACTTTCCTCCGGTTATTCTGATAGATCTGGCCAAGATAATTAAGGACTTGGAAATTTGGACTTTATCCCTTTGACTTTCTAACTCAAATAATACAGGTGTGATCATCCAGACACCGAATCTTGCGTAAGGCAGATTACAGGGAAAAAAAAGTGCTGCCCGGGACTCCATGAAGTGGAAATACACACCATCTTGTTTTAGTTGCTGTAAGAACAGGCATCTTATAACAGACTGATTTTCCAGAATTAAGATCTGGAAAGAAGAAGAGGATAGAGTAATGAGCTATTCTCCACACTGAGCAAGAAAAAAAAGATGGCTGAAAGTACCATTTCCCTTTCTTTACAAATAGCAGGGCTGCTAGAGGGTGGGACTGGGGAAAACAGGGTCCCCACCAGGTGCTGCTTTTCATGGGGAAAACTGGGGAAAACAGGGTCCCCACCAGGTGCTGCTTCCCCCAGGGCATGAAAGTCAGAGCCACAGTGGTGGGCCTTCCACCTAGTGGGTAGAGCACGTAAGATCCCTTCTGGGAATCCAGCCCATCTTCTAGTGACCTTTCAGCTCCAGTGCTGCTGTGTTGGATCCAATAACACCTGAAAATTCCCCAGCCTCACAGAGCCTTCTGGGGGTTCCTCCAGGTGCAAAAGTCCTGCCTGCCTGGGCTAGACCCAAAGATGAGGGCAAGAGATTCTCCTTGCCTCTAAGCCAGGAAGCAGCACCCCAAAAGACGAATTCTCATTTATTAAGTGCTTTCTATTTCCCATGCCTGTACTCACTGCTTTGGGTATGTTGTTTTATTCAATCCCAATGATAACCCTCTGAGTTAATAACATCATACCCACTGTAGAGAGAAGGAAATTCAGGAGGTGCAGAGATATTCTATATACTTTGCTTATCATCTACTAGTAGAAATGGACCAAGGTGGAATTTGCACCTGGGTCTATCTGGCTCTAACCCTGCTATTAATAACCACTATTCTTTATCTGTTCAACCATAGTCACTAACAGAGGGTAGGGAGCTAGCATATTTAGGCCTCAGGGCTTGATCCTTTGCCTTTGTCTCTTCTCTGCCTCTACATTCCTTAAACTATCTGGTTCTGTTTCATGGTTTGTACCTCTGGCCTGGCCTCTCCTTGAGGTCTAGATTCAAAGTCCCCTCTACATAAAGTGACACTAACTTGGCCGAGTTGTTACAGCTGTTTAGGGATGGAGCTAGCACTCAAGTCCAGGTTGATCTGACATCCAGATCTATGTTTGTTTTTCATTGCTCAGGCTGCCTCCAGGGGTCGCACGTTCTTTATTGTACACAGGATCCAGCATTATGCCAAGCACCCAACTGGTAATTAATTAATTACAGGCAAATAAATGAAAGAAGGAACGTATGAAGAAATAGGTTGAAGTCTGAGGATGTTCATCAGCCAGAAAAAGAGGGACATGGAAAAGAGAAAACTCTTACCTAAGTTCCTTCTATCAGTGTATTTTCTATATGAGGGTCCTACACTCCAACATGTTGTCCATATAGCAGTTGCGTTTTATGGATGGATCCTTGTACATACCACGAATAGTAGCCTCTGTGCTCTTTGAGCTGACTTCACCACTGGAAGCTCTGACCACAGATACTAAGGTCCAGTGTCATGCATCCGGTTCTCGGTTGGCCACCTTTACTTCTGTGCCCAACCTATGTAGTGTGTCCTAAACTGAACTCTTTGTATTTCCTCTCAGGCCTCTGCCCATCACTGTCCTTCTCTAATAACTTCAGTCACTCAGCTCGAAATCCTACCTGATTTTGTAGGCTCCCCTTTCTTTGCCCTTCACACCAATCACTTGCTAAGTCCTGCTGAGTCTTTTCTGAATGGTGTAGTCTTTCCATCATTCCATTCCTATTGTCTTCCCTCACTCAGGTTTCATTACCTCCTATCGAACAAATTTCAGTGACTCCTTATTCCTTACAGAATAAAGGTCAAACAGGTAAGCTGGAATTCCAGACCCTTCTCCATCTGACGTGAACCCCTTAGTCCCTGAAACTCTATTTATTGTACACCCTTTGCTTCAGAGCAGTGCTTTCTGTAGACCATATTCCAGAGAGCAATAGAACATCATCCATCCTTGGCCCCTGCTGGGGGCCTGCCTTCAAGGAGAGAAAGCTAAGTAGTGGGCCCCTGGACCCCCATCTCTCTTTCAAACAGAGCAGCTCTATTGTGCTTACTGGGATCCCATAGAAGATTTTGTTTAAGCTAAAACTTCCATGGATTTATAGTTTGAAAACCATTGCTCTTCCAGCAAAACTGAGTCCCCTGCTCTTTCAAGTCCATGCTCCACACCTTCCCATATCTGGGTGCTTGTGCTCTTGTTCATCAGTGCAGTCTCCACACATGGAAGTGTTGTAGTGATTATCACCAAGGAGACGGTCCTGCCAAGGAGCAAGCCATCAAAGCAAGGTAGGTGTGTGCTGTGCACAGAGGACCTTCACCTAACGAGCTTAGAGAGCTTCTTTCTCTTCCACCTATGTGTTGTTTCAGGTCTTCCATGTGTGCTAATGCTGTTCCCCATTCCTGGAATGCTCAGCCTTTCATGTCCACATAGCCAAAGTCTACTCATCCTTCATGGCCCAGCTCAAACTCCCACAGAAAGTCTTTTAAAACCACCGTGGATTGTAATCTCTCTTTCTTTGGCCATATTTTATTTTATTTTTAATTTTTATTTTTTCGGTACATGGGCCTCTCACTGTTGTGGCCTCTCCCGTTGCGGAGCACAGGCTCCGGACACGCAGGCTCAGTGGCCATGGCTCACGGGCCCAGCCACTCCACGGCATGTGAGATCTTCCCGGACCGGGGCACGAACCTGCGTCCCCTGCATCTGCAGGTGGACTCTCAACCACTGCACCACCAGGGAAGCCCCTCTTTAGCCATATTTTAAATTTCTTCCTCTCTTATTTTACTTAGCGCTTCCCACATGGGATTACCTATCTAGTTATTTACGTTCAAGGCTCATTCCCCTCACAAGACTATGACCTCTGAAAGCCATGATCTGATGTTGAGTTTGTGTATCCTGTGCCAGTTGCTGTGGACGTCTTCAAATTGGCTAATTTAAATAACCAATTTGACCATTTTTTCACCTATTGCTGAAAATACCAGACTGACTACATCAATCGTCACACATAATATGGGCACAATAGCACATTTCAACCTTTTGAGAACTCTTGGAGTAGCTAATTTAATTCCCTCTGGTTTCAGGAACAACCTTTGCAGTGATCCACACTGTCTTTCAGAGACCAAAACTCCCTCTCCCACCAGCTATATTTATAGCACGGTCAGTGAAGAACATTCTTCTGCACGGGTGTTGAGAAGGTTTCAGGGCAGATGTGGGCATTATTAATAAGTCTCTTCAAGGTTTATGCCAGCTCCCTTTTGGAGACAATGATTTGTACTTCATTCTAAGCATGTAGTTTCTTCCGTTCTATTTTTTTGGATAAGATTTATACCTAATTCTATCGACTAAATTATCCTTGCACATAGGTGTTTCTCACTCTGCAAAGAGCTTAGAAAATTTGTAGCATAACTCTTATTTCCCATTTTAAGAAAGAAACCTGATGGTCATGTTGGTGTCCTTGTTGGTAATGTGACAGAGATTGTGTTGGCACTTGTTTGATAAAAATGAACACGAGGTTTGTAGCTGATGATAATGGAATAAATGTTACCAAAGGAACATGGATGACATCAACTCCTGAAAATAATGATAGAAATTTAACTCTCTAGACTAAGAAAAAAGTTAACTCAAATAACAAGAAAAATGAGTTTTTTTGCTTTGGAAAGCTAATCAAGAAATGATATTAAAGATTAATGATTGCTTTACTTACAGGGAGGTGATTTAGTTGAGGAGAATCTAATACTTAGGTTGAGTTTTTACATTTGCCATGTCTTAGAAGTCAGTCAGTAGACATTGATTGCATGTCTACTAAGTGTGGGCATTGGGCAAGCCTAGATGGCGGACCTTCATATGACCAGAAAACTCAGAAGGCTGTGAGTCTCTTGAAAGCAGACTATACGCTCATTCATTCAACATTTATCAAATGTCTTCAACATGCCTAGCACTGTCTAGGTTCTAGAAGTTGGAAGGCCTTTACAAGAGCAGAAATGACTAGACTGTGCGTCTTTGGGGAAAGACACTTAAAATTCATTCAGTACATATATATCAAGTGTTTATTGTGTGCTGGGTGAAGTGGTGGGGGGAGCAGGTTCCTGAATTTACAATAATGCTGCAGTGTGCTAAGTGCTCTGATGAGCTCTTTAACTCCTTTAGGCTTAACTCTCTGACCAGAGCTGACCACAGAATAGCTACCCAGCAAATGTTTGTGGGATAAATGATGAATGAATAAACTGTTTAAACATAATTTCCAAAAAAAGAGTAAATTTATTATTCTCATGCAGACATTAAAATGAACACATGTTAAAGATTTTGCGTAACCCCTGAGGTAACCAGGCATATATGATAACTGATTCAAAAGAAAATTTGAAAAAAGACATATCTATAGATCAGGAATATTGACATGAGTATTTGAATGGTGGCAAACTAATGTTTTATCAGGGTGGGAGGGAAGACAATTGAATCCCTACTGAGCAGAACAGAATTTGCCTGTCTATAGATAAGAATTATCTTGCATTGCTGTCAGTTACTCATAATTTACAAGTTGTAAAACAGCTCAAAGACAAGGCAAGTGTCGAAATATGTAATCTGGAGGGGCGTCCTCTAGACAATGCATAGTTTTCCATGGAAGTACAATTTTTTTTTTTAATAAAATAGGTTGAATGGGGTGTGGCTTGCATAGCTTCATAAATGGAAGGAAATCCTGGGTTACCATCATAAATGGCTAAATATCAGACCACTATTCTCATGTAGTGCCCACCATATTGGAACTTATTTTCTGTTTCTTTCTAAAGTTTAACTTTACTTCCCTGGGAGATAATAATGTGGTACGGTAGTATTTTGACATTATGTTACAAAGCACCTCCACATACATTATTAATTCTTGTAACAACCCCGTGAAGTAGTCGGAGAGAAGATAATTACTTCTCTTTTGTGATGAGGATGATGAAGTCTCAGAGAAGCTCTTACTAAAACTGAGGAGGATATGGTGGTCCTGGGACTCAAAACTCCCATTTTCCAAACCTCTTGCTCTTTCTATCACAAAGAGTCAAGACTACCTCAGCAATAAAGTGTGAACAAATTCTTTATGTTTATTTATGTTACAGACTTTGGCCAGGATTTTCATTGGGGAAAGAAAGCTCTCTATCTTACACAAATATAAGAAAGGTGCATTTCATAATCTCTTCTCTCCACATCTTTCTTAAAATGACCCTGGATAAAAAAATGCCTGAATGTCATCACTCTTCCATAATTACCCTTTATTATCATATGCTTAAATGACATACGTCAACAGTCATTGAGCACTTTCTAACACCTAGAACTAAGAGGTAAAATGCATGCTTTGTATTTTCTATCAGGCCTCTCTGTAACCCTTGATATCTGGGGCTATACCTTTCATTTTCGTAATTATCATTATTATCAATAACATTTACAAAGAGGCTCTGTGGCATATCTTGTCCAGGCACTGTGTTAATTTTAAAAAATTTTATCATCTGATTTATTCTCCACAATAATCTTAAGGGAGAGATATTTTTATACCCATTTTACAGATGGTAAAACTAAACCTCAGCAAGGTTAACTGACTTGGTCAAGATCAAATGTAATGAGAGGTTAGAACCCAATTCCGACTCCATAGCTTGTTCCCCTGACCACTGCGGTTTACAATGCAAATCATGATAAAGTTCTTTAGGCTATGTCCAGTGATTTGTTATTACTGTGTGAATGATTATCATGGAGAAGAGTCTGAAAATACACGAATGTCGACACAGTGGGAGACATTTGTTAAATTCAAATATTCACAACAAAGCACTGAAAGACTGATGTTTGAAACATGTGGGTATCATTGGAGGGGATGAGAAGGAGACTTTGAAAGGCATTTTAGATGCAGAGAAACATCAGTAGGGAGCTGGATTATTTTTTCTCCATAAAAGACCTGTGCTGGGCTTCCCTGGTGGCGCAGTGGTTGAGAGTCCGCCTGACGATGCAGGGGACACGGGTTTGTGCCCCAGTCCGGGAGGATCCCACATGCCGCGGAGCGGCTGGGCCCGTGAGCCTAGGCCGCTGAGCCTGCGTGTCCGCAGCCCGTGCTCCGCTACGGGAGAAGCCACAACAGTGAGAGACCCGCGTACCGCAAACAACAACAACAACAACAACAAAAACCTGTGCTGAGGCAGGGCTTTTTCCTTTTTCATGATTTTCCATGAGAAAGCCCAGGATCCTCATATGGGCTTTTCTCTTCCTCCATCACCTCAGGTATGTTCCCTATAGTACAATATCTGTGTTTGATTACGCAGGCAATGGGATTCCTCTGATTTCCCTTGGAAGACAGTTTCTCAACCTAATTGTCTTCTGTGCTTTGCCATTTCCCTTGATGGTCAGCCTGCATTCTAGTTAGCTTAATTTTGTTTCCTTAGTCTGGCTCCCTTCCTCTCGGTTATAATTATCCCCACTTGGGCAATAGCATTTTCTGCTATATATATTTTTCTCCTCTAAAAACCATGGGGAAAGGTAATCAGCTCACACTCTGGTCTGTCATTTGGCTGAGCAAGCACTGTCCCCTTTGGACCAATCTCACCCTTTGCGTCAATTCTTCCTTAGTCTTTTACCCACACAGGAAAGCAAAGCGAGGAAACCTCTGGCTAATTACGTTCAAGCTCATTAGAAAGAACTGAGCACAGAGTCAACAAAATCACCAAACCGCCATATTTTTTAGACTTTAAATTACCAAGTTGTGGACTAAAACTCTTACCTTCTTTCTGCCTCCCTTTTTCTGTCAGTCCCCATTCAGAAGGCTGAATGATTTGATTTTAAAGTCATCTATCAGCTTTGCTTTTTTGTTTTGTTCACTTTTAGGCTGTTGGGATGAAGACTCAAAAGGATTGAGCCCTATTTCCCGTTTGACCAGAGTTAGATCACTGAATCCCAATGTACCTCAGTTTCCTCATCTAATGGGTGGCAACAGGTCCTTTAACTTAATATGGGAAACCTTGTTATCCTTGGGCTAGCTCTCCTGGACTGTGGGTAGCTTCCTGTCTTTACTCAAGACATATCTTTAGCCACGTATCTACCTTTAGATGGGACCTTTGGTTTTCTGATTGCCGTGCACATCAACCTCTGCTCCCCTATTGATTTGAGAACAGATTCCTGGACACATGCCCCTGCTCACACTGTTCTTCACACAGGTGGTCCTAACTTATTCCTCTGGCATCTACTGATATTACATTTGACCTGCCTCGTCTGCTCTGGATCAATAGCAACTGCGCACAAATCTTCTTGATGTATAAGGACAGAATAAAATCTTTTATTAATGTGGACTGCTTCTGAGGACACTATGAATTCTCTCCACTTGGAGTTGGCAGATGGGGGCTCAAACTCCAGCACTGTCATGAATGTCCTGATTTATAAAAGCAACTCTCTAGTTTCTGGGAAACTCAGTTTTTGCATAAGTGAAGTGGCAGTTATAACAACGTCTGCCTTGTATATTTAATCCAGGCCAAAATGCTTTCTGTTAAAGTGTTATACAATTATTTGCAAGTATATTTCCTGGGGAAAAACACCATTAGCCCATTCAAGATGGCATATAAATAATTCCTTATTGTCTGGAACAAATCTGTGATTCATAGATGCTAGGGTTTCCACAGAGGTTTAGGGCCAAAATCTCACCCTAAAGACATATAACATCTACACTCAACCTATATCCCATGCCCTTGAGGACAAATGGGATTGATCATGATCTTGGTACTTGCTAGTTCAGGACTCTAGTTGTTTCTTTCTGTGATACTCTCCCAACAAAAATGTATTAACTATTTCATTTCTTCTTCCTAGGTATTTTGACTTTTCTTTTACATTGCTGCACATTCTGAGATGAGACAGATCTTCAATATGAAAATTCTTGTACCATTCCTTTGCCTCCGTGAAGATACGTGATGATAACTAGATGTTTTTATTTGTCCATTAACGTGTATGTAGCCACACCACAGCAAGTTTACTTCTTTTCTATCAGAGAATTGGCAGTCGATAATACGTTTTAGAGTAATTTATTTTACTCAACAAATTTGTTCTAAAGTGTGCAAACAGTTGGCGTGCAATGCTGCAATATTATTTATTATTGTAGCTGATTTTCCATTGTTTTGCTATCATAATTCATTTGGTGTTTATTTCAGATGTATGTCTTCTTGTCTTTACATGTGATGGCTATTTTCTCCAATACAATCAATCTTTCAATGGATATTCTTCCTCAGATTTATTTCAGTTAGAAGTATAATAGTCTACTCCAGAAGAGTTGATATGTTTGATTTTAATTGCTTATGTTATGTTTTGTTGCAATCACAGATGGAAGGAACTTTTGAAAGTCATTTAATCCGTCGCTCTGCCTTTAGGCAAAAAGGAGCAAAACAGGATCGTCTATAGGATCTATGCAGAGATATCTGCAAAAGAGAAAACTCCACTCTCCTTTTGGGCAATTGCTTTTTTAATACAAAATTTGCAACCCTCTGCAATTTTCCTTCTTTTGGGAAAAAAGTATGTCTTTCCTTTAATAAATTAGATATGCTCATTGAATTGCATTTATTGTCATAACTGGGGTTTGGTTGTCACCTAGTTTTAGGCTTTAAATGCTTCCTTAAAGTTTCCTTTGATTTCTATGTTTTGTTTGTTTTTACTCTTGGGTGATTTACAAAATATCGGTCCAATTTTTTTTTTTTTTTTTTTTTTTGCGCTACACGGGCCTCTCACTGTTGTGGCCTCTCCCGTTGCGGAGCACAGGCTCCGGACGCGCAGGCTCAGCGGCCACGGCTCACGGGCGCAGCCGCTCCGCGGCATGTGGGATCTTCCCGGACCAGGGCACGAACCCGTGTCCCCTGCATCGGCAGGCGGACTCTCAACCACTGCGCCACCAGGGAAGCCCCCAGTCCAATTTTTAATTATACCTGTGATTAGTTTGAAGGCTTGAAATCAGGGACCAAATAGTAGTTTGTGACTCTCCCCTATGGATTATGTGGAATTCATCACATTTTTGCCTGTCTTGTCTTTCCCCAGAATGTATTCTCCTTGGCCCTCATTAATTTGATCTAGGATTATAAACCAGTTTATTATCACACTCTTTTTTTTTTTTTCTAAATTTACTGATTTGAGTCCTCTCCTCCTTTTTCTTCATGAGTTTGGCTAATGGGTTATCATTTTGTTTCTCTTTTCAAAGAACCAGCTTTTAGTTTTATTGATCTTTGCTATTGTTTTCTTTGTTTCTGTTTCATTTATTTCTGCTCTGATCTTTATGATTTCTTTCCTTCTGCTAACTTTAAGTTTTGCTTGTTCTTCTTTCTCTAGTTCCTTTAGGTATAAGGTTAGATTGTTTATTTGACATTTTTCTTGTTTCTTGAGGTAGGCTTGTATAGCTATAAATTTCCCTCTTAGAACTGCTTTTGCTGCATCCCATAGGTTTTGGGTTGTCGTGTTTTTATTATCACACTCTTACAATTGCTTCCTTACTGTCCTATGAATGCTCCATATTTCCTCCCCACTGACCATTCTTCTCTCTGCCTATCCAATGCCTACGAAGTTTACTCTCACTGAAGACAATAGTTATGTCTTAACAGCCAGAACCATGGCATTCTCTTAAACTGAAGCCTTCTTGGTTTTACTGCAACAGTGTCATTGCTGAACACTTGACATTCTCTCTCCCTGAGAGAATCTGGACAGCCCTAGAGACATGTTTTCTCTCTCATTCCCTTAATTTAGCAATTTTTCCCTTTACTGAGGAAATAATCTTCTGAGGGCTCTGCTTGATGTGTTATATGATAATTTTTTTTCTCCTGGCTGATAGGAACAGGAAGTATGCCCAGCCATGTGTGACCTCCTTAGATTGTTCTGCCTGATACTGTTGGTGGCTTTTTTTCTCCTGGCCTCGAGTATTTTCCTCAAATGCAAGTGATGATTACTACTCAGCTGAAGTTTGAGGGGTACATTTGCAGATCTCCAGAGGTCTCTCTGTAGCCCTCTCCACTCCCTGCATTGCAAGTTCTTTCCACTGTGGCCTCTCTGAATTCTGAACTCTGTCTTCTCAACTCAGGGAGACTGCTGAACTCTGCTGAGTATACCTTCCCTGCATTACAGCTGGAAACTCTCTCCAGGCAGTAAGTGTATCATCAGTAAGACGGTAAGTAAGTTTATCATCTCGGGGCAGTAAGTTATTATAGGGTTTGCCTACTTGGTTTCCCCTCTGTCAGGGATTAATGTCCTGCTCAATCTGCTGTTCAATGTCTAAAACTGTTCATTCATAAATTTTGTCTGGTTTTGTTTTTTTAAGTTAGAGAGTGATGCCAAGCAGAGCCCTATGGGGTTCCTGGGCACGGAGGCCTTTTGTCTGCCATTTCTTGTAGGAAAGACTCCAGACTCCATGACCTTCCCTGAGTTCTGAAGGGCAGATTTGAAGAGTTGCTAATCAAGGGAGGAGTAGCCACAAAACCACCTGAGGCCAGATTAAAGGGACCAGAGAAGCTCATCAAAATTAGGAGACCCTGCACACACCCTAATCTTGTCAGCAACCCCACCCTTTTGAAACTTTGCAGAAGAAAAAAGAATGTAAGACTGTTACTGCCTCGATCCTTATCACATACCTCTGACCACTACCCCTGACTATATAACCTCTTCCTATTCCCCAGTGAGGGGGGCACAGTTCTTGAGGCACTAGCCTACTGTGTTCCCCTTTCCCTGGCAAAGAAATAAAGCCACTCTTTCTTTCTCCTTCATAACTCTGTCTCCGTATTTCTGTTCAGCATCGGGGCATAGAGAGCCAAGATTGTGGCAACAAGAGTAAACAGTCCTTGTTACTCCATTCATGGATAGTGAACACATCTGAACTGTGACTGTCAATACTGCACAATACTTTAATTGTACTACATTAGGCACTGTGGGCAGAGTGGTAGCAGAAGACAGCTATCATGTTTCTCTTTCTCTGCTCCTCTCTAAGCGTTCTATAACCAGGTTTCTTCCTTCTTATTCTGACTGTGGATACTTGCATTTTTCTACATCATTGGGATGTCTGTGTCTCTCCAGCCCCTTTCCTTGCTCCTACTTCTTACTACCAACCTAGACGTCTTTATTTAGCTAGTTTAAAGAAACCTCAAATAAAAAATGCTCCAAGCTTATCAACTTCCAGACTTAAGTGGATTTCACTGCCTCTACTCAATAAAAGTAGCACTATTATATTAGATTCATCAATAAAAGTAGCACTATTATATTAGATTCATCTTTATCTCCAGTCTTTACTCTTCCCATTCAGTGAATTACCAATTCAGCTATTCGTTCAGAAACTATTTATTGTATTGAGTGTCTATTACGTATCAAACAATCTTCTAGGTACTGGAGATGTCCACTGAACAAAACAGACAAAATTCCTGATGTCTTGTAGTTTACCTTCTTACAGGGAAAGGCAAACAGTTTCAAAAACAAATTATATAAAATGTTTGAAGGTGATATGGGTTATGGAGAAAAATTAGGCAGGGAAGGGGTAATAAGTGGAAGAGGTGGGAATTTTAATTTTAAATAGGTTAAGAAAAGTTCTTATTAGAAACATGACATTTGAGCAAAGATTTACAGTTGAGGGAAGAAGCCATGGGGATATTTAAGGGAAGATTCAGGTAGAGAGAAGAGCTGGAACAGAGCCCTCAGGTGGAAATGTGACTGCAGTATTCTAAGAACAGCAAGGAGACCAGCAAGGCTGGGGTGGAGGGACTTAGAAGATGTGAACAAGGAGATGATGGAGACTATATTGCTTAGGGGCTTTTTAGCTATTGTAAGTTCTTTTTGACTTGGACTCTGAAAGAGCTAGGAGCCTTGTGAATCTTGTGAGCCCAGGAGTGTCATTATCTAACTCACGTCTTGAAAGCATCAAGACTGACTACTGTGTGGACACTGCACTGCACGTGGTCAAGAGTGGAAACAGGGATACCATTTAGGAGGTTGCTACAGTTATTAAGATGAGAGAGGATGGTGGCTTGGACTGGTAGAACAGCTATGGAATTTGAGGGAAGTAGTTTTCTGGGATAGTTTGAAGGTAGAACCAACAGAACTGAGAGAAAGGAATGAGTCAAGATCACGCCCATCACTCTGAAGTTTATGTTTGAGCAACTCAAGGAATAGAGTTGTGATGAACTGAGATGGGGAAAACCATGGTTAGAGCAGGCATAGGGTAGAAGGTTAGGAGCTTGTTTGGGGGCATGTTAGGTTAGAGATGTCTGTTAGATAGCCAAATGGATATGCAGAGAAGACAATTGTATATACAAATCTGGAGTTGAAGGCAGAGATCTAATCTAGAGATAAGAATTTAAAGTGTCAACATATAGGTGAAATGTGCTGTCATGGGAATTCATGGTAGGAATACCAAGATTCAGCAAGGGGATGAGTGTAGCTAGAAAAGAGATGAAGTCCTAATGCTAAGTCCTGGGAAAACCAAGGGTAAGAGGAGAGGAAGAAGAAAACAACCAAGCTAAGGCTACTGAAAAGGAGCTACCAGGGAAGTGGGAAGAAAAACATGAGAGTGTGATGTCTTGGAATCCAAGAGAAGAAAGTGTTTTTTTTGTTGTTGTTGTTGTTGTTTTTGCGTTATGCGGGCCTCTCACTGTTGTGGCCTCTCCCGTTGCGGAGCACAGGCTCCGGATGCGCAGGCCCAGCGGCCATGGCTCACGGGCCCAGCCGCTCCGCGGCATGTGGGATCTTCCCAGACCGGGGCGCGAACCTGTGTCCCCTGCATCGGCAGGCGGACTCTCAACCACTGCGCCACCAGGGAAGCCCAAGAAAGTGTTTTAAAGAGGAGAAGGTGTCAACTCCATGTAAAATGATACTGATAGATTAAATATGTCCAGTAGTAGCAACCTGTTAAATAGTTCTTGCTTTTGTCCTCTCCTACTGTCAGTATCCTTTCTTCAAACTCTCATAGCATCTCACCTGGAAATATATTTAAAAATTCAAGACAGGTCTTCTTGTGTTGACTCATCTGCACAACATATGTTATACATCACACTGTCATCAGAGTGACCTTTCTCAGTACTGCTCCCATCACATTTTTCACAATACATTGTGTTTGTTGTCCCATCTCCTCCACCAGATTTAGAACTCCTCAAAGTGAAGCAGTAGATTCTCTCACTATATGTTTAGCAAACGAATAAAGGAATGAAGAAAAGCTCTCTTGGATTACTGCAGCCACCATGAATCCTCTGACTCCAATGCCACTCATGCTCATTTAACCCTTGATGGTTATTTACTCTTATTTCATATGCCTTTGTTTTGTCAGGTGGTGCTTAATATAAAAGTGAAGGTTTATAAAGCAGGATCTACAATGTACCAAGCACAACTCTGAGCATTTTTATCTCTTATTTTCCTAAGCATCATTTTTACCTCTCAGCAATCCTATGAAGTAGTATTATTATCACCTTTTTTTTTTTTTTTCAGGCAAGGAATTCAGGACTGAAAGAAGTTAAGTCGTTTGTGCAAGGTCACACATGACTAGTGAATGGTAGAGCCATGATTTGAACACAAGCATTCTGTTCTATTAAACTATATTTGAAAGAGTCATGTATTGGGCACTCCTTGAAGCTACTGGCCACGTCCTACATTTTTTTCTTACCCCTCTGATCCTTTTTCAATCCCCAGAATCCTGAGAACAGAGCAAGGCACATGGTAGGATTCTAAGAAATGTAACTGTCTAATGATCACTTTGTGGGATGGTCAAGGATATTCTCAGGAGAACCAGATCGCAGAGTGGCTAGCTTCTCCTGCCTAGTCACTGCCCAGCATATGGAAGAACTGGCAAAAAGCCCAGCATGAGCAGAATCAATCTCCAGAAAATCTGTCATGCAGGAAAGGTACATGCTGTGTGCGAGAAAAATGTAAATGGCAGTCAAACTGAAAAGAGCTTTGTTAGGGAGAGAAAACTTTGCAACCAAAAAAAAAAAAAAAAAAGGTTTTTCTGGAAATGTCTTCAGATTGAGTATTTTTAATCATACTGTGCTCTTCCTGGAGAAAGAGGACACATTATAACAGTTTTTTTTGAACTATATATACCAAGCACTGTGCAAACTCATACACATTCATTCACTTAATCTCTATTTATTGAGTACCTACAGTGGACTAGGACCTTTTCCAGGTACTTGGGATACGTCAGTGAATAAAGTAGGCAAAAGTTTCTGTCCCTATGCAAAGGAAAAGAATAGATACGGAATAGATGGGCTATAAACATAATAAATCATTAAATTACATGACATGTTAAAAGGTGATAAATGTTACAGAGAAAAAAAGTAGATTTATGGCAAGTGGGATCAGGGATGTCAGAGTGAGGGAAAGGGCAGGTGGAATTTTCTGATAATCATTGACTTCCTTCAAAGGTGATATTTGAACAAAACTTGAAAGAGCTGAGAGAGTTCTCTGGGTATATGTGGGGGGAAGAGGAATTTGTGAGCACCATCGTAGCCAAAGAGCATGAAGAAGAGAGTGGTTGAGGTGAGATCACCTAGGGCCATATCAGCCATTGTAACAATTTGGTGTCATGATTTCAATTTGATCCTTAGACCAACCTATAAAGTAGTAGTATCATCCTTGACTAAAAGATGAAGAAACTGCAGCCCAGACAGAGGCTAAGTGATTGGTTCACAGTTACATAGTATGCAAGTTGGGAAGCTTAAATTAAAATTTGAAGATCAGGTCTGAGTCATCTCAAAAAGGAACTTTTGTTTTTTCAGTCTCCATCATCTAAAATAGTATCTAACATATAGTAGTTGTGCAATACATGTTGATGAACGGATAAGTAAACCTATAATCATTATTTTCAGGTGGCAATTTTCCATGTCCATATCCTTTTCTCAGATTCACTCTATAAGAATCTCATATTTGAAAGCTAACACTGATACAGGGAAGATTAAAAGTAAGAACTGCCAGTTTAGATGTGGAAGGTAAGGAAGGCAGATTTGTATTCATTTTGTTTGGTTTCTATTCTGTTTGTAATATTTATGGGACACTGGGTAGTTTTCTTATCTGAAAAATAAAGATAAAAATAATATATGCATATAAGATAATGTATACGTATATACATGTATACAAGTATGTGTATACTAGGGCTGTTAATTAACAACAAAGGACTTAGAACAGTATGTGGTATGTACTAAACACTTAATAAATGATGGTAATGATGATGATGATGATGGATGCATGGTTGGAAGACAGGAAGGTTGTTTGCTATCAAGTCTCAAATAATTTATATTAAAAAAATCTTTCTTATTTAGGTTTGACTTTTTTTGGCAAAAGATTCAGCAAAGGAAGGGCTACCTTGAAGGTGGTTGTTTCAGCTCCAAGTTTATGTTTTAATGAATGAGAGTGGGTCTAGGCCTGCTGCGGGGTCCCAGTAAGGGATGACTCTAGGATTGCTGCTCCTTGCCTGTCTTAATCCAATCTCTGGGGTTGTCAGTCTTGCCATTTGGTGATGCTATGGACTCAATAAAGTACAAAAAATGAAAGAAGAGAAAGAATAAGGGCAGGTGAGATGGTGAGATACAGAGCTGGTCTCAAAAAACACAAAAGTGACAAGAGTTTTATCAGAAATTTCACTAAATGAAGCACGAATGAAGACAAATGGATTCAGTAACAGCCAGCAGATATTGATGCAGCACTGAGCCAACACCCGTCCCTGTGCCGGGCTGAGGGGTTACAGACACTAATGACATGAGGTCGTTGTCCTCAAGGATCTCATGATCTCTTAGGGGAGACAAACACATAAACAAATAATTACAGACTAGGGGGCCGGGATCGAACTCTAAGCAGATACATATTGGGCAGAGAGTAAGGCTTGGTTTATTCGGTTTCATTGTGGTTATAGCTGAGGGCATTGAGAGAGCTTCACAGCTCGAACTCTCAGGCATCACCCTTTCCATTTCTGGTTTTAGGGAAGGGAATTAAAATCAGATATTTAAATAGTAAAATGTACCTAATAACGTCAGGCTTTTCAGAGTTCTTGATGCTTCAAGAAACTTCTGGCATCAAAATCTAGGTTCGGGCACGTCTCTTTCAGCCTACCGCTTGAATCTACATATTTGGAAAATGGGACAACAGCAAACCCAGTTTCTGTGGTGATAAAGGAATCAGCCTCTTAGAATTGTGATACTGCTTGAGGAAACTACCTAGCTTTCCTACGTTGTATACTCACTTCAAAGAAAGAGAAAGCAATAATCTCTCAGTGTAACAGGAAAAGGGGCAACTCAGAGACCCAACTCAGCTTTGAGTGTCTTATTTAGAAATTCAGTCATTTATTCCACAAATATTTATTGAAGTTTTGCTATAGTCCAGGCACCATGTTGAGTGGTCGGGACATAATTCTTATCTTGAAGGAAGTTACAGCCCAGGAGTAGTATGGCATGAAAGCCAGGTTGTCTTGAACTATTTATAGACAGACAGTTTGATTCTACTTTGTCTACTGCATGCTTCAACCAAAGTCAACTTTCCTTCCTCCACGCATGACGAAAATGAGGCAACAGTTCATGTCATAAAATATGAAGTCACAACAACTTGCCTGCGCCCAGACCAACATTCTTGGTCCCAGGGCTAGAAAAATTATGATCTAGTTTTTCCCCTTGGAGGTGGCAGCTGGTGGCAGACATGATCTTTTGGTTCCTGTCTAGAATATACTGGTCCCCTGGCAGAGTTGAGTCTCAGGCATATGCACAAACTGGGAGCTGTATTTCCCTTACATGACAACCAGTGAACATTTCCTGTTGAACTGGGGTTCCTGGCAACTCCAGGTTGTGAATAATGACTAAGGCCATGTCCTCTTTTTTATTTAGAGGCGTGAACAGGTTGACATTTTCTGCTGATGTCCTACCTACTGAAGTTCCTATTTTGGGAGAACATTCTTTATACATAACCATTTCTCTCAAGAAAATCTGTAGACTTTGATAAGTCCAAAATTTAGTTACTCTCTAGTCTGTGCCTACAAAAGCCACCATCGTTTCAACTAAAGTCCTGAAGGGTTGAAAACTCTGCATTACGACATGATCATCATTCTGAGAAGAGTCATACTCCTAATAAGCTACTTTACTGAAGGGTATTCTTGTGTTAGCTTTATATGATGTTCAACTGTATAGATAATGATGTCAGTGATTGTCTGTGGTTTCAAGAATGAAGGCTTCTCTTTCAAATAAAAAATATCACACACTACTACATTATAATAAATGATAAAAAGCCACTATGTATGCAATACCACTTTGAAGTTAAAATTTTATTTATTATATGTAGGTCAGACATGTGTGCAAGACATTTAAGCAGGCTGTGACAACGCTTGGTGCCCAGAGGATGGAGTGTGGGCACCCTGAAATAACTCTGCAGCTCCCTAAAATTCTTGGCCTTCAGGCTGGGACCTGCAGCACCACTGCCGTGCTGCTTCCCAGCTTTGATTTCTTTGTCTCCATTCTTTTTAGAGCTTTTTAAACAACCGACAGGGCATGCTGTTAGAGATACAAATTCTATGCCAAGGAAAGCATCCTTAGCCACTAGAGAAAATAAAAAAGTCCAGTAAAGCAAGAAATGCAACTCGACCACTTTGGTACAAACAAAGCAATAACTATCTAATGGCTAGTAAATTTAATTGTGGAGATGATTTTTTTTCAATATAGCAGTAAATGTGATTACACTTGGGCTCTGTGTTTCCGAGGCCAGCTGTGGAAAGCCACTTGTCACTTGCTGGCTGTCTGGGTCACCTGCTCTACTCTCGCTGTCAGAGGCACTGCTAACCAGCCTAGAACCAAGCACACTTTTTATTTTTTAATTTTATTCTTTTTATACAGCAGGTTCTTATTAGTTATCTATTTTATACATATTAGTGTATATATGTCAAACCCAATCTCCCAATTCATTCCCCTCCCTGCTTTTCCCCCTTGGTGTCCATACGTTTGTTCTCTATGTCTGTGTCTCTATTTCTGCCTTGCAAACTGGTTCATCTGTACCATTTTTCTAGATTCCACATATATGCATTAATATACGATATTTGTTTCTTTCTTTCTGACTTACTTCACTCTGTATGCCAGTATCTAGGTCCATCACGTCTCTACAAATGACCCAATTTTGTTCCTTTGGCTGAGTAATATTCCTTTGTATATATGTACCACATCTTCTTTATCCATTCGTCTGTTGATGGGCATTTAGGTTGCTTCCATGACCTGGCTATTGTAAATAGTGCTGCAATGAACATTGGGGTACGTGTGTCTTTTTGAATTATGGCTTTCTCTGGGTATATACTCAGTAGTGGGATTTCTGGATCATATGGTAGTTCTATTTTTAGTTTTTTAAGGCACCTCCATACTGTTCTCCATAGTGGTTGTATCAATTTACATTCCCACCAACAGTGCAAGAGGGTTCCCTTTTCTCCACACCCTCTCCAGCATTTGTTGTTTGTAGATTTTCTGATGATGCCCATTCTAACTGGTGTGAGGTGATACCTCATTGTAGTTTTGATTTGCATTTCTCTAATAATTAGTGATGTTGAGCAGCTTTTCATGTGCTTCTTGGCCATTTGTAAGTCTTCTTTGGAGAGATGTCTATTTAGGTCTTCTGCCCATTTTCTGATTGGGTTGTTTGTTTTTTTAATACTGAGCTGCATGAGCTATTTATATATTTTGGAGATTAATCCTTTGTCCATTGATTCGTTTGCAAATATTTTCTCCCATTCTGAGGGTTGTCTTTTCATCTTGTTTATAGTTTCCTTTGCTGTTCAAAAGCTTTTAAGTTTCATTAGGTCCCGTTTGCTTATTTTTGTTTTTATTTCCATTACTCTAGGAGGTGGGTCAAAAAAAAGATCTTGCTGTGATTTATGTCAAAGAGTTAGAACCAAGCACACTTAATTGACCCCAGAGAAGTTCTAACAGGTCACCTTCTCCATAGCTTCATTTTGGGAAGAAAAGCACATGAAGCTTATTTAAGGTTTGCATACTTAGGTTTTACTGGTTTAGAAGGTAGATACCTGGCTTAATTTAGTCTCAAATAATATGAAGTCTTGACTGACTATAAAGTTTTTATCAGGCTGGGATATGGGTGGCCTCAACGTAGCTGAATTAGCTAGACATTAGTCTAAACTCCCACACTTAAATCTCAGTGTAAGAATTTTCTTTTAGACAGGCTGGAGATTAAGTTTTGTCAAACTGTGAATATTCTCATTCTGGATTATGGATTGAGGGTAACCATTTGCTTCTATTTTAGTCTGAAGGAGTTTTCTGGGTTCTTTGCTGAGAGCTGAGTTCAACTGGGGAAGGAAGCTTGAGCACAGTGAGTGTGGAGAAAGAAGGGATGACAAAGATAAGGGAGCAGGATTAACAAGGGGTAGACATAGCCAGTGACTACCGGACTTGGGAGATTTCTATGGATATTGCTTTATTACTTCCAGGGCTAGTTAGGTATATCTCTGGACATTATGTAGGAATACAAAACAATGTATAGACCATCTTCTGGAGTCTGTATGATCACAACTGGGCCTCTGTTTGGAGATAACTTGGGTAAATGTCTGTGTTTCTCATTTAGTGCTTGTGGGGTAAGAGTCTATCTTACATTACTGTGCTTGGATGATGCCTTCTTTTGGCTCTTTGAACACAAAATAACTCCTTCTGGCATCTGCACTGTTTATTCTCTCTCCCAAGTACATCTTTCCATCAACTCTTCAAAATAATTGTTTTTCTCTCATCATTCACATCTTGCCTCAAATGTCAGTGCCTCTCAGAGGCCCTCCTCTGAATTACTGTGTTAGGGCATAAACACAGTATTTCATAGTTAATGAAATAATGAGATTTCAAAATACAATATTCTCTTCTTTTCCAATTTGGATTCCTTTTATTTCTTTTTCTTCACTGATTGCTGTGGCTAGGACTTCCAAAACTACGTTGAATAATAGTGGTGAGAGTGGACATCCTTGTCTTGTTCCTGATCTTAGAGGAAATGCTGTCAGTTTTTCACCATTGAGAATGATGTTTGCCGTGAGTTTGTTGTATATGGCCTGTACACCTGAAACTAACACACCATTGTAAATCAACTATACTCTAATAAAAATTTTTAAAAATTTGATCCAAATATATATATATGTGTGTGTGTGTATATATATATATAAATTATTCTCTCACAGGTGGAAGTCCAGGCCTGTGGGTCATTTTGGCTCCCTGAGGACACACAGGGACCTGACTGTCCTCCCTTTTGTTTCTCTGCCATCTCTTGAACACTGTCCTGGACCACTTTACAGGCAACTTTAAGTAACTGAGACAGAATTTGCACACATCACTTGCACTCACATCTCACTGGCAAGAACTTAATCACATAACCACACCTAGCTGCAAGGGATGCTAGGAAATAAAATCTCCAGTTGGGCAACAATGTACTTTTATTCAGATGTTGCCATTTGAACCTCGGGTGGCCATACTCCGTACCAAAGGACATTCCCATGCTTTCAGCAGCATGAGTTTATCTGGAGCCTTATTTCCGCATTTCCCCAGGGATTATGCCTTCTTGGGCTTCTATAGTATCTAAGTTTAATTAATGCTGACAGAAACTTTTCTGGTTTAGTTTTTCAAGAATATCCCCTGACACACTAGAGCTCCAACACAAATTACCTGCGTATTTTTAAACTGAAAACCTGGTCAGACCTTGTAAAATACAAAGAGCCATTCACTTGCCTTTGTCTTCCAGATTCTTGGCTCTTTGGTTAATCATATCTATAACGCAAGATTTCAGTTCTACTGCCTGTGTGTTACTGTTCTGCCTTCCGTCTTGTACAAGGGCACAGAAGAGGCTGCTCAGTCCTTCCTAAATTGCTGCTTACAGCAGCTTTTACAAATGAATCTGAGTTGGCTGTTTGCCATCTTCCTGTAACAACTTTAGGTTTTAGGTGACTTTCCATGAAGAATAGGTCTTTTTGGACAGGAAGATGCTTTGTTCATTCAGAAGGATTCTAATATAAGGGGTTACATGTCTATCTTTCTGCAAAGTTTTTGCAGAGTTTGAGGTCAGCTTTAGTTATTTTAACAACTCAAACACATGACAAGGAATTACATAAATACTGGTTCAGCACCTCATATAATACCTGACATAAAATAGGAGCTCAATTAATGTTTATTAAATGAATTAATACATGGACAATCTCCATAGACATATTTTTCCAACCATCTTTTTGATAATATCAAAAGATATCTTTTTGATAAATATTGTCTATATTTTACAATTGCCTTGCCTACAATGATAAGAGCAGTCACCTGTATAACCAGTTGGCATGGGAAAAATCACCAAGTAACATTCAGGGCTATTTGGAACCATTAAGTGTTGGCCTTGCCTTCTGAGTTGCAAGGCAAACAGTTCTCCTCACAAGAAGATACTATAATTTCTCTCCTTCTCTGCTCCTCTAATTCATTAAAATTTAAAAGCTGGAATATCTCCCAGGGGCATCCTAACAGTTCTTGGTGTTTTGTGTTATTTCATTGTTCAGCACACAGGTAATTTCATGCCACGAATGGCTTGACTGCTCTTTCAAACATATTGGCAATTTGTTAGGTTTTGAATGGGCTTTAACATGTTGTCTGTTTTTGGATGAGAACAACCAGCTCACTTGGTTTCAGAAAAACTGGAACCAATGTATATAGCATAGAGGTCATCTGAATTTAAGATTCAGGAAAGAATTACTGAGCACTTATAAGGGGTCACACACAAGTTACACAGTGCCAGATACTTATACATACACTACCTTGTCTAATTAGGCTGAAGACAATTTCACCGTCTTTCCTCTTCTTTAAATTACCCAATTTTTGGACAACTTTTGCAGAATTGACCTTTTATTTTGGTGTCGTGTGAATATGTTTAAGGACACACTTATAATTTCAGTATTTGCCTAATTGCTTATTATATTCCATGAAGAGCTTGCTGAAACCAGGAGCTGTCTCATCCATATCAGAGCCTGACACAGGGCATTGACTCAAAATATGTCTGTTGAAAGAAAGAATGAGTGAATGATGCAAGAAACTGGTCATATCCTGTACTTTTTGGTTTCTCTTTATTCTACTAAATTTAGGGAGCACCATATGCTCCCTTATGATGCCATCTGTTAGGATTTTACCCTACTCAATAAGTTTGACAAGTGCAGAGGAAAGCTAGAAGCAGGACAATTGCATAAGCTAATAAACTAGCCTCGCATAGTTGCTTAGATGTAGATAGAAAACACAGAACTCCTGGGTCAGAGACAAAGGGCTTTATCATCCACTATAAGTGGTGTAGCGTTTCACAAAGCATACTCTGTTGAACACTGGTGCAGCAAGAAGGCGCTATGGAAAATCATTTAATCCTCAAATATGTTTAGAAAAGAGTGCACACACTGTCCCACAGCTAGAGATTCATAGTATAGGGAGCATACCGCATAAAGTTTAAGAGCATGGACTCTGAAGTCAGGGAGGTTTGGGTTCAAGATCTGTTCATTGAGTTTATGACACTAAACACGGTATTTCGATTTTATGAGCCATAGTTTCATCCTCAAAAAATGTAGATGACGATATCTTTTTCACAAATTTGATGAAAAGATTAAATGAGGTAATGTATTTAAAGTGCTTGGCACATTGTCTGACATATAGCTTAATATGGCTCAATAAGGTAGGCATAATTAATGTAGAATAAAGGCTCTGAGAAATCCTGCACTAAAGAAACCCACCAAATATGAAATCAGAGTTTCCCAAATATTTGGATCATACAGAAGTAAATCTATTTATTTTTTGCATTACTCATCTAACTTTGCATGGGTCTATTACTCTGAAAGACACATTTAACGAAAAGTTACTAGAGAAACAAAAGGGATCTGCCTCATTTAGAGATGGCTAGACCAAGGAATTAAAGTATAGAGAGCAGTTAAATTTCATGAATAACTTCCCTAGTATCCTTGAATCGCTATACAAAGCAGGAAAAGTTTCGCTTTTGTGATGTTCTGAAACTCGGGTCAGGGTTCTGGGCAGTTTCTGAGATGTGTTTAAACATCACAGCTTATTGATTTAACTGTATTCCACCAAAAATGTTGATTTCACTCTGCCACCGCAGGGGAAATTCTTCTGACAGCAGGTTCAGTGAATCTTTATTCCAAGGGCATGTGGCTGGTAATCTGAGCTAACATAGCACTCCAGAATGCCAAATACTCTTCCCAGACACAAGTAAACATAGGTGGAACCCAGAAGTCAGGCAGCTCTGCCTCAATGACGAAAGAACTCTCTGAGCTTAGGTTGATCCAGACTCCCTGCTTGGAATTTAATAAATATTGTGGGTCCTGAGCTCCCCAGCTTTTGGGGAAAATCTTTCTGTTTAGAAAACTCTTTTTTTTTTTAAATATCACTACTTTATTTTATTTTTATTTATTTATTTTCTTTTAGCTGCGTTGGGTCTTTGCTGCACGCAGGCTTTCTCTTGTTGTGGCGAGCAGGGGCTACTCTTTGTTGCGGTGCGCACTCTCATTGCAGTGGCTTCTCTTGTTGTGGAGCATGGGCTCTAAGCATGTGGACTTCAGTAGTTATGGTGCGTGGGCTCAGTAGTTGTGGCTTGTGGGCTCTAGAGCGCAGGCTCAGCAGTTGTGGCGCATGGGCTTAGTTGCTCCACGGCATGTGGGATCTTCCCGGGCCAGGGATCGAACTCGTGTCCCCTGCATTGCCAGGTGGATTCTTAACCACTGCACCATCGGGAAATCCCAAGAAAACTCTTAGTTGAAAGTTCAAACACACCTGAAAGCCTTTGTCGGTGCTTCTGAGAACCTGCCCTATACTGTCAGGGTGTACTGGCATATAAGAGCTAATTATGCATCCCTCTTACCAATTCTGTGTTCAGTGATGTCTTGTTGGTAGCTTGAAATCAGCCTTGGTGAGAATTTTTACACCACAGAAATCAGAAAATGCTATAAATCATAGCTTCTCCCACCCCCAGAGCTACTTATCAGCACACTGCCTCCTTACATCCTCATCACATGTGTTTGGGAGCTTTCATAGTACTGTCACGGCCTTATCACACAGGCATCAATCACACTGTTTTCCCCACTAGACTCGAGGCAAAAACTACATTTTCATTTTTCCATATGTTTAACATCTAGCATATTGGTAGGTGTTCACTAAAGGTGCTTGAATCCATAAATGAATTAATGATTCTGTGAATCAGTCACTTACATGTGACTATGTTTTCATGAGAGATGAAAAGAATTGTGTGGGTATACACTTTACATTATTAAGCAGTGTGGTCAGTTCCACTGGAGTGTTTGTTGGAGTATTTGTATTGAATTACATTACAATGTCTGGAGCTGCTCCAACTATAATTAGTATGTATCTTTATCCCCAGAGCTGGATTCACCTGACTGCTATGGCATCACCCCGTGTGGCCATTTGGTGGGAGGGAATCAGAGCTAAGTCTAATTGCTTTCCTGGGTTACAAACTCCTCCCATTCCCTCAGGATCTACATGTAAATGCTTCCTCCTCAGGAGGAGATGGAAGTTACAGCTTTTGATAGAATCGCCAACTGTTCATTAGAGTAGAATGTCCTGTGTCAGTACGGTTTCAATCAGGACGACCTGGTAAGGACTTTGTGATGAAGAACCACTGTTCTTAGGTTTAAAGAGGGTACTGTTGGGCTTCCCCGGTGGTGCAGTGGTTGCGAGGCCGCCTGCCGATGCAGGGGACACGGGTTCGTGCCCCGGTCCGGGAAGATCCCACATGCCGCGGAGCGGCTGGGGCCGTGAGCCATGGCCGCTGAGCATGCGCGTCCGGAGCCTGTGCTCCGCAGCGGGAGAGGCTGCAACAGTGAGAGGCCTGTGTACTGCAAAAAAAAAAAAAAAAAAAAAAGAGGGTACTGTTGCTGTATAACTAGGAACTGGCATTTTAGTCAGAACTGAACACGGAGACCACTGTTTAACCGATGATAACATTCTATCGTAGATTAAAAATTAAGGTCCAAAGGAGGACATGACTTCTCTAATTGTACCATTAAGATGGATGAATGATCTTATGGCCACATGATTCATGGTCCTTTACATGCTGAGGCCAGTGATTGTGGCCATTGCTTTCTATGATTGGTAGTGAAAGAAGTTAAATTGATTCTGATGAGAATGAAAGAGTTTTATCAGAAGTAATAAAAGCAATCTTATTATATGCTCATTATGGTGCCAGGCCTGTGCTAAGTGGTTTCCATATATTATTTAATCAGCAAAATCCTATGAGGGAGGAGTAATTATCCTCAGTTTTACAGAGGAGGAAATTGGGACCCAGAGTGATTGAATTAAGTGCCCATGATCACATAGCTACTAAGAGGCAGACTGGTGTTTACATCCAAGTGTGTCTCCCACCAAAATCAAAGCTGTTAGCCAATATAGTACATGGTCTTCCATTTCACCACAAGGTCAAGGTCAAAGAACAGCAAATTACATGTATGTGTATATATACATATATTTTACCATATAATTGTACCTTCAATTTTGAGGATGGTGAGGGTCAAATTCAAGTATCAGTAACATTCTAGAGGAGTTCTTTTGGAAATTATCATTTTCTTCCAGTCCAGAATTTCCCTTCTTTCTGTTGATATGTGTTAAATGTCCTGAGAGTGTATATAGAATGCATTTTGGAGGAAATGTAGACAGTAAAGGAAGCCATAGGATTGCTAGAATTAAAGTTGAGAGGCTGATGTTCTAGATCATTCTATGTGTGACTTTGGTCTTGTCACAGGAGATACCAACCAACTTGTATAGATTTAGTGTGTACAGTGAGAGCACGGCTTTTTGGAGTCAGACCTAAGTTCAGATGTTAGCTCTGGTGTTTACTTTCTGTGTGGTCTTAAGCAAATTACTTAACTTCTCTGATCTATACTTTCTTCAACTACAATATGGAAATAGTAGTATCTACCTTATAGTTCCATTGTATGGATAAATTGGGATATTTTATATGAAACTCAAAGGTAACAAATTAGTGTCAGTTCAAATGAACAGACATCCTCTAAAAATATACTTTAAATAAGTCCAAAACTTTCCTATACCTTTCAAAAATCACCTTTAAGTATTGGGGGGGTGGTGAAGTATATTCTTAGAACACAGGGAAATACCTCTTTAAAGTTCTCTCTTTTCATTGCTGATACTCTCAAAACCCTTCATCTAAGAAACAGCTGTTCTCCCAAATTTTCTTGGCCTCTCACTCTCTTGGTATCAAGGAATACTCTCCCTAAAACCAGCCCACATGGTTGGTAATTGCCATCTTCCCACATTATTATTTTTCTTTTCTGAGCGCTTCCTGTTTCCTTTTAGTGTAACTCTTCTTCCTCTCCCTCCCTCACGCTTTTCTCTGGATCCTCCTCTTAACAAAGCTCATCCCCCCATTATCTAGATCAGCATAGTAAAGTAGCACAGCAGAGGTGTGAAGGGCATGGATTCTGGAACGATTAAATTCATAATTTCTCAGGTTAATCCCTAGTCCTGTAGGTTACTAGCTATGCCTTATTTTCTCCTCTGTAAAATGGATAATAATAGTACCCACCTCATAGGTAATGATAAAGATTCATATATGTAAAGTGGCTGAGACCCATACCTGGCATATTGTGAGCACCATGAAAGAATTAGGCATTATTTTATTTTCCAAAGTGACGTGCTGATAATACATGAGAAGAAAAAATTGGCAGAACATTCTCTGCTGTTGCAGGGCAATATGGAATACAGAGGGACCAGACGTGATCTTTTTCCTTCACATAATTTGCCAAGCAGAGGGAGGTCAATTTTTGCCCTGATTCTCTTCTAGCAGGCACAGTATTTCAATTGTCTGTTCAACAATGTAGTGCTATCTCAGATCCTTGCCTTATTCACTTCCGTAAGTGGCTTTACCTCTTGAAAGAATCCTGGAGCAATCAATAGTCACTAATCTGTCCTATGAAAGAAAGTCTCAGAAAATCCTCAGACAGTGTAACCCCAGATATTGCCAAGTTCTGCAATCACAACATAAAAACAGTAGAAAATTATACTTCAGCCCTTTGACGAGTTATTCAACTCATTCATTCAACATGCGTTTACTGAGTACCCACCATGAGACTGGCACAAAAGATACATGAAAGCAAAGTCAACATGGTTCTTATTTCATATTCTCACTTTCAGCATTTGTATTATGACAGAGAAGATAAGGTATTTATCAAATCATCTCCCAGACAAAGGTAAGATTACAAACTGGAATGAGAGTGAGGAAGGAAAAGTATATGGTGAAGGACAAGTATACGGTGAATGTGTGCCAACATTAGGAGGACTTGATGCCACAGACATAAAAGTAGAGTTTGACTCTTAGCTTGAGCTCTGAAGAATGCGTGGTACTGGGGTCTAAGATGGGGTTTTGGGGCTCCATCCTCTGCTACCTTGGGGTTTCCTGCTGAAGGAGCTGTGCTTACCAGGAACAGTAGCCAAATGGGGGACAAAGTACCGATTCTGTTGGTCACTGGGCATGTGTCCAGTCCTCCCCTGTGCAGGGCTTCTTGGTGTACTGTGCTATAGCACAAAGCCTATGATGGGAAATGTGGGCAGGACTTCCTTCTCTTTCCCCCAGTATAATAGGTAAGTTTATGACAAAGATGGTCTCTACTACCCAAGCTAGACCTATGTATGAGCTGCTAGAACTGGGAGCACAAACGAAGCAGGAGTAGCCTCTGGAAGGCAGCTCTGCCCTGTAGTGCTTATGCCATGTGGCTTGGTAACACAAACAGAAGTAGGAATGGGTCTGCTACACTTGGGTGCAGTAAGTAAAAAAAAAAAAAAAGGCAGTCTCTGCTTTAATCAAATGCAGAAGTGCACCCCAACTGTGTCCATGTTGAAAGTATAAAGATTTTAGTGTATAAAGTGCAAGACTGAATAGATGCAATTTTTTTTTTTTTGCGGTACACAGGCCTCTCACTGTTGTGGCCTCTCCCGTTGCGGAGCACAGGCTCCAGACGCGCAGGCTCAGTGGCCATGGCTCACGGGCCCAGCCGCTCCGCGGCATGTGGGATCTTCCCAGACCGGGGCACGAACCCGTGTCCCCTGCACTGGCAGGTGGACTCTCAACCACTGCGCCACCAGGGAAGCCCTGAATAGATGCAATTTATGTTCTCTACTTGAAAGGTTATCTACTTGAGTGGATTAAAAGGTTACACCTTATGTACTCAACTTGAGAATCTCAAAGCCACATTTCTTTTGCAATGGCTCTTTAACTGTTTCTACTGAATGAGGTGCTATTTTCCTTGGAGTCAAGCAAATTTAAGGTGAAATCTTGGTTCCATCATTTACCTACTGGCTGTCCTTGGCAAGTCACTCAGCTCCCTGAGCCCTGATTTTCCCATCTGGACACCCACACCAGGGCTAGGGCTGCCTTGTACCTGTGAAGCATAGTTTAAAGCCACTTCATAGCCATTCTCTGAGTGGTACCTCTCCATAGCCCAGAGCCACTGCACAGCTTGGTAGCAGAGCTGGGAAGCTGACTCAAAGCTTCCATTTCCATGGCTAGAAGCTGTTGGCACAAAGAATATGGGTTTTCCCACAAGACCGTCCTGTATTCAGAACCCACCTCTAGCATGTTTAGCTTTTTGTAATGCCTCCGAGTCTCAGTTCCTTACAGTAAAGTCCCCCTACAAACATTTCACTGTTGGGAAATACTGGTCCCTCAAATATGTCTACATCCTAATCCCAGAACCTGTAACTATGTTACCTTACGTGGCAAAAAGCACTTGGCAGATGTGACTGAGTTAAGGATCTTGAGATGGGAAAATCATCCTGGATTTCTCTCTTGGGCCCAACAGAGAGTCCTCATAAGAGAGTGGTAGGATGGTCAGAGTCAGAGAAGGAGATGTGCCAATGGAACCAGAGGGTGGAGGAATGCAAGGAAAGAGCCATGAGTCAAGGAATGCAGCTAGACTCTAGAAGCTGGAAAAGCCAAGGAAACAGATTCTCCCCTGGAGCCTCCTGGAGGAACACAGCTCTGCTGACACCTTGACTTTAGGACTTCTGACCTCCAGAACTGTGGAATAGGTCTGTGTTGATTTAAGCCACTAACTTTGTGGTAATTCATTACAGCAGCAATAGGAAACGAACCCAGAAGATTTAGAATAATAATGTTAATGATAAAAATAATGATGATTAATGACAATCATGATTAATAATAATACTGAATATGGTATCTATGTCCCAGGCATTTGTCTGAGTTTTATAAATGTATATAGTTCTAAATACTATTTAGCATATAGTTTACACATTTATTTATATTTTACATTTGTATACATTTTATATGTTATAAAATTATTATTAATGATTATTTATATAATCTTCCAAACAACCCTCAATAAAACATTTTGCAGAGGAGGAAACTGAGGCACAGAGAGGCTCAGTAACCTTCTCAAGGCCACACAGTTAAGGATGGGCAAAGCTGGCATTTGAATCTAGGCAGCTTATGAAGCACCTACAGAGAGCCTGGCACATACTTCTCCCCCAACAAATGGAGGCCATTCTTGTTGTTATTCCCACTGCATCACGCTGCTTCTAAACCTCGACAGCTGTAGGGGTCCTCACGTGGAAGCAATGACCGGCTCTGCTGAAGTCTTCTTCTCTTGAATACAGATACAGACTCCAGAGCTTCGGGCCCTGCTCATTCCAGGATCAGACAGAACTAGTCTTTCCCCTCCCCTGTGGCGACCCAGCCAGGATGGAGGAGGTGTGGGAAGGAGGATGCCTGCGGGCTGTGCCAGCTATTACTGCCCTGCCCTTCCTATCCCAGCATCTTCCTCATCTGGAAACCACTCATTATCCAGGCAAGTCCTGGTGACAGAATGATAGAGTTGGGCTGGTGTCTGCAGCTGGGCTAAGTCAATAAAGGTGATAATGAACACTAAAGAGAATTTGAAGAATGACTGGAAAACTTGCTGCTGTTGATATTTCTGGCAGCCATCTGCTGCAAAAGCAGGCTGAAGTGGGTCATTTCATGGGGCAAATCCTTTGGAGACAAACGATGGCAGCAATGATGAGAGTTTTTATTTGTGTAGTTTCGCTAAGCATTTTAATATATGTTATCTAATTTTATTTCTAGAAAAACCCCGTGAAGTCGGTCTCATTTCACAGAAGAGAAAGAAACAAAACAAAGCTCAGAGGATTGATTTCATTACTTGACCTCTTTGCCAGGTAGTGGCTTCAGAAACAGAGAGTGATTCTGGAATGTAATTAAGGACAGACTTTGGGTCCTGGGCTGAGGTTCGGGCGTTTCCCCCAGTCCCTAACCAGGATAGAGGCTGACGTGGCTTTGGCTCGGCTGCGGACAAACCCAGCCCAGCAGAGCTGTGCTCATTTGGATCGTTCCACCTCATTATATTAGAGACCAATATCCAACTCTACATCTTTATCCTCCTCTCAGTGCTTGGCTGGCTCTCCCCCAGTCCATCCCCAAGTCCTGTGCTCCATGTAGTAGTGGGTGCTCTAAACTCTACAGTCCTGCCATACATGTGCTCCTCAAAGCTGGCTTTGCCCCCGGGGGGGCATCCCCAGCTTCTAGAACTGTGCTCTGCACATAGTAGTACGTGATAAACGTTTTTTTAAATTCTGGTTTAATTGAATTCTATATTCATTTTTTTGAGATTTGTTACTTGCTTGATGGCTCAGAACGTGGTTAATGTTTGTAAATTTTGTGTGCGCACTTGAAAAGAATGTATTCTACAGCTGTTGAACGCAGCGTTTTATATTTATTTATTTATTTATTGACTGTGTTGGGTCTTCGTTGCGGTGCGCGGGCTTCTCATTTGCAGTGGCTTCTCTTGTTGCGGAGCATGGGCTCTAGGTGCACGGGCTTCAGTAGTTGCAGCACGTGGGCTCAGTAGTTGTGGCTCAAGGGCTTAATTGCTCCTCGACATGTGGGATCTTCCTGGACCAGGGATTGAACCCGTCTCCCCTGCATTGGCAGGCAGATTCTTAACCACTGCACCACCAAGGAAGTCCAATAAACATTTTTTGAATGGCCAATTCAAGGAAATAGATTCATGAGACACAGTTTTCCATTTATGATCCTGTAGAACATTTTTACCAAGAGCCATTTTCAAATCAACTCATTATTTTAGTTTATTTGTTTGTGTAGTCCTGATCTGTAAGTCTTATTTCACAGTTACATTAGAAGCCTGAAGTTTTGATCAGCCTTGTGATACAGCCACATGGTCATTATTGTAAAATCATAGTGTGTTAGAAGAGAAGGAAGTCCCAGCAGAACAAGAAAGTCCATAGCATCCAGACGAAAAAATGTGGGCTTAGAAAGGGTGAGTTCAAGGTCACACAATGAACTACTGGTAGAGCCAGGGCAAGAAATATTAATGCACGTTTCCTATACAAAAAGCATGATAGTAGTTCTTATATACATACATTATTTCATTTAACCTTCAACTCACAGAACTTAGAAAGATTAAATAACCTGCCTACAATACAGTTTGTAAGGAAAAGATGAAAACAGAATTCTGACTCAGGACTTTGAGTCTAGAGCCCTATGCTTTAGGGAACCAGCTTTCCTGACTTTTCACCATACATTGACTTATATATAATTTATATATAGTTTACTCCTGCATCTTTAATTTACACATCCTGTTGGCACAGAACCTCTTACTGTTTTTGTTAAAATAAATACAATTTCTAGCCAGTAGAAGAGTCGATTCCACACCCCACCCTGGGCCAATAGTCACCAGTTTAAAATATAAATTGCTGAATTAGTTTTCTAAGGTAACAGATAGAGTGACTTTTATACCCTCTACTATCAGAGCCTTGCCACGCTCATTATCAGTTGATAGTTTATCTGTGTTTTGTATTTTACACCATACAAAATACTTTCACATATTTTATTCTATTGGATCATTGTAACAAGAAGTATGTAATAAGCGGTATTATTCTCCCTATTCTCCAGATAATAACACTGAAGTCTATAGAGCTGCACTGCCCAGGGTCACAGTGCCCAAGGTCATGGTGCTCGGAAACGGCAGGGCCAGGGCCAGCCGTCCCAGAGAGATGGAGACTGCGTGCTCCATCCTTCCCTTAAGGCCCGGGTGTCTGCACTGACTCCTGATGCAGGTGAGCACAGAGGGAGAGGGAGGTGCAAAGTCTAGGTTTGGGCAACAGGATGTGCATGCCTGGAATACGCATCTTGGTGCCTCGATTCACCTTGATGCTGAGAGAAGAGATGCAGCTCTTTTCCAAGCCCATGAGCAAACACCATAGCACAGGGCGTACTCCTCAAAGGGGACTGGGTAGGTAGGTGCATTAGTCAGCCTGGGCTGCCATAACAAAATACCCCAGACTGGGTGGCTTAAACAATAGAAAGTAATTTTCTCACAGTTCTGGAGGCTAGGAGTCTAAGATCAAGGTGTTGGCAGGTTTGGTTTCTCTCTCCTTGGCTTGCAGATGACCGTCTTCTCACTGTGTCCTCACATGGCCTTTCCTCTATGTATGTGCCTGCCTGGTGTCTCTTCCTCTTCTTACAAGGACACAAGCCCTGATGGATTAGAACTCACCCTTACGACCTCATTTAATCTTATTTACCTTTCCAAAGGCCCTATCTCTCAATATGGTCACACTGGGGGTTAAGCTTCAACATGTGAATTTTGGGGGACACACAGTTGAAATGCATTGTGTTTCAAGAGTGTGCCCTGCTTTCTCACTGCCTGTTTAAACATCTACAGCTGCCACGTGTACGGCCTTGGATGAGCTGTTTTTGAAACTACTAAGTGCTATTGCCTTTCCTCTCTAAACACTGTGTTTCAAAGCACACTATTTACACATTGAAATGAGAAAGCAAGAAGACAGAAATGCTGGCATAAACCTGCAAGCAAAAGGGGAAAAAAAAGACTGCAGGGAAATGGAAATAAGTAAACTGATAATTCTCTCGGAGCTGGAAAAAAAATCAATCGTTACCACGTCATCCCTGACAGTGATCTAGTTGAGATCAATTCGGGTAAAGTTAATAACACCTGCCTGAGCTCCGCTGGAGCAGATTGTCAATTTTCTAACCAGTCCTGTAAGCTCTGGGTGCCAGCTTCCAAAATGAATACGAATGAATGCTGGGATCTCAAACATTACAAGAGGATTTGTTAAGAAATAACAAATCGCATTCTTTAAACTGCCTGAGACAGCAGGCAGCTTTGCGACTGAAATCACTCCAAGTAGGCAGCTTATTAAGGGCCACACAGATGCTCTGCTGGCCCCAGAGGTTCAACACGAAGCTCAGAGAGGAGGCTGTGCCAGGACTATCTGACTCTGATGGAAGACACCCGAGTTATGTCACTGTCTTCTTGTTACTTTATTTTTGTAGTCTACTGAGGACTTGTACCAAATGGCAGAACTTCTGCTGAGCCTGTTTTGGGCAGGTGTTTCAACTGTGTTCTGAGCACAAAGTTCGAGGCCAGCGTTCCAGGTCAGCCTCCTGCACACACTGGTTGAAAACTATACCCTTCTCCACTGCGATGCAAAATCTAAAGCTGGTGCCCTCCCACAGATGGCTTCATTTCAAACTGTTTGATGATTCTTTAATTTTTTTCACGTACGTACATCTTAGTTCCCAAGAGCTCAAAGTGTGAGCTTTGCCACTGTCTGCAGTAGAGCCACCTGGGGCTCTGGTTAGAAAGGAAGATTCTGAGCCTCAAGATTCGAAAGGATTTGGAATGGCTGAGGCAGGGGCAAGAGATGTGAATCTTTTAACTAGCATTCCAGAAGATTCTAATGCCTGCAAAAGCTCAAGAACCACTATTTTCTGTTACTTCGGTAGGTCCCGTAACACCTGTACTGCAGAGAAAGGGAAGAGACCTAAGTTAATTGCTTCACAGGGCATAGATTGCTAGCTACTTAACAAAATCCATATTCTCTTCTTGGGAAACAGCTAAACCACATTTCCCAGCCTCCTCTGTAGTCATACGTGGGCCTGTTAGACTGAGTTCTACCAATGGAATGTGGCCCTAGGGTTGCTAGATAAAATACAGATGCCCAGTTAAATTTGAATTTTAGATAAATGACATAAATTTTTAGTATAAATATGTCCCAAATACTGCATGGAACATACGACTTATACTAAAAAAAAAAAAATTGTTATTTATCTGGAATTCAAATTTAACTGGATAAAATACAAAACGCTTGTCCTGCATTTTTATTTGCTAAATCTGGTATTCCTAAACAGAAATAGAGTGACAGGCCTCACTCCCAGCCACGGCCCACAGGAGCCTCCCATGTGTGCTCCTCTGTTTCCTTCCCCATTTGAGCCGGATCGATAGAGACGATTCCCCAGGGAGATTTTGCAAGCCACGTGTTGAAGATGGCAGGACCACTGTTGGTCTGGGTTCCTGAATGACTGCATGAAGGAGAGCCATCGCTGACTCATTCATCCTCTCTGTCCTATTCTGTGAGCAGGAAAGAAACATCTACTGTATCTGAGCTATGATGAATGTTCAGTTCTATTTTCCTCAGCAATTAGCCTGCCCAGCTGATGCACTTAATATATGACAGGAACTGCACATATGAAGTAACAATTAATCCTCCCACAATTCTCTCAAGCTTGTATTGTCCCCAATTTACTCATGGGGTGAATGGGGCTCAGAGCTGTTAAGCAACTCACCAAATACTTTATCACTGATTTATCCTAAATATAATAATATTTTTATGGTGGTAAAATATACATAACATAAAATGTACCATTTTAACCATTTTTAAGTATACAGTTCAATGGCATTAAGTACAGTCACACTGTTATGCAACCAACACCACCACTTATCTCCAAAATTTTTTCATCTTCCCAAACTGAAACCTTGTACTCATTAAGCAATAGCTCCCCATTTCAAGTTGGTTACCTTCAGAGACTATTTGCGATCATTTGTGGTAAATTTGAATAATAAAAAGAACTCCTTTGAATCAGGAAGTGTTCATATTTTAGTGAGTTTCACATTTTAAATTAATTCACTGATTGATGGGGAGGGGGTGTATCTAAAAGGTTCAAAAGGGAACACCCTGAAAATTCAGCCTTACTAGTAGCTCTGTACCCCAGCCAGCCAATTCCCTAGCTGGGAAGCAACATCTGTTGCTTCTGTTTGTGTGTATGTATGCGTGTGTGTGTGTCTGTGTGTATACTTTTAGTTGTATCCTATGCATATACAAACATACACACACACACACACACATACACACTTCTATTTTAACCCAAACGATAGCATACTGTTGTGGAAAGGAATGAAGCCAACCCATATAAGAAAAAAAACCCTGTTTATCAGAACTTGCTACAGCAAGAGAGTCAGACACCATCATTATGTTTGACAGAGACTCAAAGCCTGGCAGGAGACTAGGAAAACTTTATAGGGAAGAAAAAAGAAGCCTTCAAGTGTGCCCTGGTTGAAGGTCATTGGCCTGGGGAAGCTAGAAGTGGGCTAATTAGAAGCAGGGCCTCCTATATGATTGGTTGGCTGGCTCTGATTTGTCCAGAGATGGAAGTAGGGACAAACGGTAGGTAGGCTGGTAGTCACTAACCAAGTTGTGACCAGAAGTTGTGGTTCGGCTTCCCCGGGCTGGTTGTTGCAGGGGTATAGGTCAGAGTGTTACTGTCATATATGATCTGATCACTGTCTGATTGTATATTCAGTCTTTCACCATGTACACTTTCCACTAGTTGATTTTCTTCTATTTCTGTTAGACTACGGTAATATTGACCTTTTCGGTATAAAATTCTATGAATTTTGACATAAGTGTACATTCATGTAACCATTACCTCAGTCAGGATACAGAACAGTTCCATCACCTTCAGAACACTCCCTCTTGCTAACATACACAGGCCATCCTTGACTTTTCTACAGCAACTACCTACTGAATCTGTTACACCATACGATGCCAGCATCAATTTATTTCTATTCAACAAACATTGAACTTATTTTTCTGCTTGACTACTACACAGTTGTAATAAGTAGAAGAAGGATGTTACAAAATAGTACCAGATAGATAAATAATGAGGGTTGTGATTCCAGAAGTTGGGGGGTGGGGACTGCTCTCATGGTTACCATGGAGGTGTAAGAAGGGATGGTTAAGTGTAATTCGAAGAGGATTAAGTGCCTCCAAATACACATTGCATTGCATCAGCATAAACAGATCTGTGTGATTCTGTTATTTTGCAATTAGATCAAATATTCTGTGTCATGCTTTGCACTTAGTGATGGAGTATGGAAATTAAGGTCCCATTTTTACCCTCTAGGATTTAAATTAGTGAGGAAGCCTGCCAACCAAAATAAAATACAGTGTGCTCAGTGCTATGACAGACACATGAAAACAGTGCAGCTAACCTAGAATGTGGGGCAGAGAGTGTCAGGGAAGGATTCCCATCTGAACGGAATCTTGAAGTATGGGTAGGATTTAGTCAAAGAGGAGGGTGGTATGCATAGAAAAACACATAAAGGTCAGCAGATAAGAAAGTGTGAAGCGCTCAGTGCCACGTATGGGGTGAACAAGGGCTACCAGGCAGTGCCGCGTGCCATGCTGGTATTCTGGATTTTTTTTCACCTGAAGGCAATGGTAATTTTAAACGGAGGGTTAGCATGACCTTTGCAAAGCTGTGTCTGACTCACCGAGGCAGAGTTAGGGATGCCTTTTCCTGTGCCCTCACTGAATGTTCTACAAACCTCTTCTTCAACAATTATCTCACTGAATTCCCACTGTTTGTAATTGAAAGGCAGAAGAGCACATAGGAATCGAGCCAGACAGAAAAGGGTTCAAATGCCCATTCCAGTTTTATCCTCCTTTCCAGCATTTATTTCCTTTGTTTCCTTGGGCAAGCCATTTAACTTCTCTGAATGCCAAGTTCTAATCTGTAGGATGGGCTCATTCCCACATCATAAAGTCAGAGTTGAGATTAAACGCCATAATCAGTGCAAAGTGCTTGCCACTTAGTAGGTCTTCAATAAATAGTAGCTATAATGGTTTGCAATCTCATCTCCCCAGTTGATTAAATTCCAGAGTGCAGCATCTTTGCATCCTTTGCATGTTTGCAGCCCACATCTATCAAGTGTCTGTCACAAAGGACGTGCTCAGTAAACATTTGTGGGATGACTGCATAAATCAGATTCAGAGTTTAAAAAGATCAATTTGGGCTTTGGAGAACAGATTGGTGAGATATAAGTTTGTAGGTTAGTTTACCCAGCAAAAAAATCACCCTCCATTTTAAACAAACAGGCTAGTTTGTGAGACTGAAAGAAGCAGTTTTGGTTATTATAAAAAGCAATTAGCAGGAAATAGTAAAATTAGGTTTCTCTTGGCATTTTAACTTAAAATAGTCATTGATTATAAATAGCTTTTAAAATTATTACTAATAGCATAATAATAATAATAAAAAAAACATTATTTGTGAATTTTCTTTGTGTCAGGCCCTGTGTTAGTTTTTTATTTGGACTGCCTCATTAATTCCCTCCACAACGCTAAGAGGCAGGTAGTCTTACCTGCATTTTACAGATGAAGAAACTGAGGTTTAGAGACACAGGGTAACCTGCCCAAGTTTCCCAATTCATGTACATGAACTAAAATGATCCAAGTAATATCCTTGGTGTTAGTAAAGCGATAGTGTGATGGCTAATTTTATATGTCAACTGGACTAGGCTATGTTGCCCAGATGTTTGTCAAACACCCATCTAGATGTTGCTGTGAAGGTGTTTTTTAGATGTGATTAACATTTAACTGAGTAGATTTTGAATAAATTAGATTGCCTTCCATAATGTGGGTGGACATTATCTAATCGGTTGAAGGCCTTAAGGAAAAAAGACTGAGCTACCCAAGGAAGAAGGAATTCTGCTTCCAGATTGCCTTCAGACTCGAACTTCAACATCAACTTTTCTGCATGTCTCCAGCCTGCCTGCCTGCCCTGCAAATTTCAGACTTGCCAGCCCCCAATCATATGAGCCAATTCCTCAAAATAAATCTCTCTCTCTAAATAGGATACATATATATATATATATACACACACACACACACACATACTTATATTTATATCCTACATAGGATATATATTTATATGGTAATATATAATAGAATATGTATATTTGATACATGTGTATATCTATGGGTATATATACATATCTTACACATATAGTAGATACACATTATATACATATTGTATAATATATAATAGGATATGTATATATGATGTGTGTATACATATTCTGTACATATATTACACACATATCATACACACACACACCACATATACATATCCGATTGGTTCTTTTTCTCTGGAGATCTCTGATCAATATAGATATTATTACTCCATTTTACAGATGAAGAAAATGAAGCTTCCAAGTCCCACAGGTAATAAAGGTTATACCTCCAGATGATTTCTTTCTGATTTTATGTCTGGGACATACCACTGACATTTATATGATGTTCCCTTCCCTCTCCAATTTATTTTTGGAAGAGAAAGAAAGAAGGGAGATGTTGATAAAGGAAAATCAGTAGAAAATGGGAAAGAATCCTGAGGAGAAAGACGGCAGGCAGTATAGACAGCCATAAAGTGAGCAGCCTCCGTTTCCTAAAGATGTCATAGTTGTTTGCCTGGCTTCCTAGGGTGGCTATAACTTGGCATGTCCATTCCCATAGAGCCATATTACATGGTGATCCATAGGCCCTCTTTAATCCTATCAGACATGTCTCCTTTCTGCCCACAAACATGCTCATCATTCCCAATCATGTCATCTTGCTTAATTCCTTTGTGGCTCTTATAATGATCTCTCATTATCTTACTTAGTTACTTGGTTTACTTGCTTATTGTCTGCCCTTCCAACTAGAATGTACATCCCATGAAGGAAGGGATATTTCCATTTTCAGTCACTGTTTATCTTTAATATGGAGCACATTGTAGAAGCTGAATGAATGAATGAATGAATGAGTGCCATGTTCATCCTCACCTTCCTGTCTTCACTCCCTCTGTTTTCTTCATCACCTTCCTAATGGTACCCATCACTCCAAACCCAATCTAAGCTCCCATATGTCCCAAATCCCTCCCTGACTATGATACCCCCCAGCCACACCTGCCTTCTTGCAGTGACTACAGTGCTCTTCCATGATTCCGAGGGCTCTTCTCTTTGCTTAGAATGCTCTTCAACCTCTCTCCTCCCTTTGCTCAGTCAAATCAGCTTGAGCATCCCTTCTTCTTTAGGAAGGCTTCCCTGACATTCAACATCATTGAAATCAATATCACTGACTGATCCTGTTATATATACATGATTGTAGTTAATTTCCTACCCTCTTTCTATGTCTTCATGATCCTTTCTCTTTGTAATAGTCAATACACTTAAAATAACTTTCTATTATTCATCAATTTTGAATGAACTTGTTCAGTGTACAGTTTGGCTACTGTATTTTAAATAATATTAGAGAAGTCCTGTGGTTTTTTTGTTTGTTTTGTCTTTTTGAATTTTATTTTATTTTTTTATACAGCAGGTTCTTATTAGTTATCTATTTTATACATATTAGTGTATACATGTCAATCCCAATCTCCCAATTCATCCCACCACCTGCCCCCCACCAGACAAGTCCTGTTTTTCTCCTTTTGCTGGTACATCTACAGTAACAAATCCTTTCTGCCTGCAACAGAAGTGGTGTTTAAGAAATATCTGATGGTTGAATAAGTGTGTTCAATGATCCATGCATTTGCAGAACTCTAAAACCCACTGTGTTCAGTGATGAAATATAAAAATAGCTATCAACTTTTAAGGGGTCACTATGTGCCAGGCACTTTTCTACGTGCTTTCCAAGACTAACTCATTTAATTCTGGCAAAACTTTAAGAAGAGGTAGGTAAGATTGTTGTCATCCCTATTCCACAGAGGAGGAAACTGAGGGATGGAGAGGTTGCCTAAGGTCACATGGGTGCTGAGGGTTTCAACCCAGGCAATCTGCTCTGGTGCTTAACCTGAACCTAAGGCCCTAGTACTTATGGTCTTGTTGGACAACATGCAAGAGTTTAGGGAGATAACTGGCAGCCTGAATTTTTACTATTTTAGCTCATTTATTATTCTTTTATTTATTATTGGTCATTTTTGTGTTCAACAAATATTTGTTGAATGCCAGGTTGTGTGTTAGGCACTGAAGATATAGTGCTAAACCAAGTCAACGTGGTCCCCTGCCCTCACTGGTATATTTAAGTACCATGTTGTGGTTCTCAAACTTGGCTCACATTAGAACTATTGACACTTAATGTACTCTAGTTGACTTCACTTAATTAGCTGGCCTACGGCCCAAGCCTCTATACTTTTTAAATTCTACAATTGATTCTAATATGTGGCCAGGGCTGAGAACCACCTCTTGAGTGCTTAGGGCCAAACCAATCCAATACCATTGCATTTACAGTCACCTAGTAAACTTATTTAAATCCAGAGTCCTGCCTCTGCCCTTATCTCCTCCTACCTCCCTGACCTAATGACCCAGAGTCTCAGAGAGTAGAACCCAGGCATCTGTGTTTTTAAAAGCTCCGTTTATGATTCCTGTGCAGTTGGCCAGAAGACTTACATTTTAGGATTATCAGAGCAGTGCTGACAGTAGACTTAACAGATGTTAAGAAGAAAGGGTTTTCAGAGGGCTGCAGTAGTCTGAGCTGCATTTATGAACCATAGTGCTTGAACTGATCTTAAAGGGAGGATAGGATTTACATATGTGGAAAGGAATAGAGGCTTTCAATCATGGCATGTATAATTGTACACACTTTATCATATAATGTCTTGTTTTAAATATGTTTATTCTATAGCCTTCCTACTCAAAATCTGGTCTGGGAGTGTGTTAGAGGTGGAGCATCTTGGGTTCCACCCCAGAATCTGTATTTTTAACAAGCTCTCCAGGCGACTCATATGTAATTAAAGTTTGAAAACCATGATTCTAATGTCAACATTGGCCCCTCTCACCCACCCAATATACTGTAAGGTCCTTTAAGGAATAGGGCATGACTTATTAGAAGAAGATTCATAGAAATAGTTTAGATACACTTTTATTTATTTAATCCACTCAACAACCATGTAAAGTACACTATTATTATACCCATTTTTCAGAAATGCAAATTGAGGCTTAGGGAAGTCAATTGTTGCTTGTTATTTCAAGCCTAATGCTCTTTCTACTATAAGACCAGGATTTCTTTCATTCTTCACTCTCCTTCCCAACATCCAGCATGATGATAAACAGAAGTTTCAGGTTCAGAAAATTCCTAAAAATCATAGATTTTTGTAATAAGCTGGAAGGAACTTTAGAAGTAACATTGCCAAACTCTGTCACTTAAATTTGAAGAAACTCTGCACAAGGTCACAGAGCTAGTTCGTGAAATGACATAATGAAACTAGCATTCAGATCTCTTGCTCTGCATCTGGGCTGCTTTCCCCTATATCTTGGCGCTCACCTGTTTGTTGTTCTTACTCCTGCTCTTGCCTCCTTTGCCTTTTACAAAGATAGCTTCCTAGAAGAGCCTGATTTTTAGGGCCATTCTAAGAGCCAAATAAGCACTCTAGGTGGAAAGCAGCTTTAAAATGAACCTGGGTGGAAAATTACCTACAATGAACTGTACTTAGAATCACTGTATGGTTTCCAGGTATTCCACAGGTGTAAGAGGACATGGGCCTCCTTTACATAAGTAAGTCCCATCCTGAGCCCCGCAATGGGAGCTTAGCCACCTGCTTGCTGTCCTTTTCATTCCCCATCAGAATGTCTTCCAGTCCTGAACAGGTGGTGAGTCTTTGGCCTCTTACTAGCATGTAGAAAATTGTGATAGTAACTGTTTGTTCGGGGAAGACAGTGCTGTCATTTTTGTTCACCTTTGGTTCTGACCTGTCATTAACATCACATGTGCATCAAGGTGGGGGTAACTGCTTGGCGTAACAAAGGCTGCTCTAGCTGGATGCACAAAGCCAATTGTTAGACTAAGTGTCCAAAATCTTTCAAGGAGTGGCGCTCCAAATCAGAGCTTAATTCTCGGCTCATAATTATGCCTTTCTTCCAAATTTCATTTTCTCCATCTTCCTTGCTTTTCTTAATGCATTCTTAAAGCATGCAATCAACTTGAAAGGGCCAAGTGCTCAAATGCAAGATAGAAATGAGAGCTGTTGCCTTCTCGGTTGCCCTGTACTTGTGAAATTCTCTACACCAGTCTCTTTCTTTGCTTTGGTGTCCTTCCACAGCCAGCAAAACTCTGCCCAGGTTTATAATGAGTAGTTTTACTCCCCACTGCTTCCTTTTAACCCAACGTGGAAGTAATTAATACAATTCTAATTGGGTAGAAAAAAAGGGAGGATCTTTGTGACTAAGCAGGGAACAAGGTTATTATCACCTATACCCAGGCTTGATTCGTCTGCTAAAAGTGCCACATGCTTCAAACAACGGCTTGATGTCTTTGGTATCAGTCTCTTTAGAGTAAAACGCCATTTATCCAAGGAAAGCTCCTCCAGTTCTGAGCTTCTGCATGAGGCAGGGGGAGCGAGAGACTCCTATATACCTTACTGAGTACATAAACACAGTGAAAACCAACAAGGGCACTGAAGCCCTGAAGATTAGGTCTACCATATTGGTGAGTTTGCCACTCAGTAGGGAGGAAAATTTCTATTAGCTGGCAAGTCCACAGAAGGCCAGTCTTGACAAACAAAAGATACGAAGGAGGAGAAAAAGAAGCAAAGCAAAAAAAGCAAAGCAATGTGCAGGAGTGGGATGACGGTGGCTGCAGCGGGTACTGGAGGTCACTGGCTTGAGTTTAGAAGAACCCTCTGGGGCTCATTTGGAACATGTCAATCTGACTTCACACTCAATCTAGCTAGCTTGGTTATCTAGTTTCTTAGTCTGCAGGAGATTCAAAGCAACAAATTAGAAAGCATGAAAGAGGCTGTCAGAAGCAGCACACTGACAGTAGCCAGAAATGACATGCGAGCTCTCAAGGCAGAGAGTGGTAATCTGTGACAGGCAGGCTGAAGAATCTAAAAGGCACAAAGTCAAAAGCCAGCCAGAGTTAGAAGAGAGTCCAATAACTAAGGTTCCTAACAAAGATTCAGAGTCTTCGAAAACTATTGATTTATTTTGTGTACTTTAAGAAGACAGAGAAAAATGTAATATTTTAAGAAATGTTCAAAAAATGAAGCATTTTGATGCTTAATGGAAGCCTTTTTATTTCTCTGGAGGAGTCATTGCCATATTTTCTCTTCCTGGTTTTGTTCCCATTTTTAACAAATATTTTTGAGCTCATACTCCATGCCAGCAACTATGATATAAGCTGAAGATACACTGATGAACAGAATAAGACGTGGTCCCTGCCTCAAGCTCCTAACAGTTAAATCTCGAGGACACATAATCAGTGTTTAATAAATAATTAAAGTTTAATGAATAATGATTATTCCATTAGAATACAGACACAGGTAAACTTGTGCCATGAAAGAGAGACATTCTATGCTACGTGAGTCCACAGCACAGGGGGGTGATGAGGTCAGAGGTCAAACAAGTGTTCCCCAAGGAATTGGCGCTTGTTGTTTGAAGGATGCGAAGTAACTGGTGAAGAGAAGGGGAGGTAAGAGCAGAAGAAATTGACCCCTGTGTTGGAAGGGGGGCAAGGATGAGCAGTCAGTGGGAGTCCGAAAGGTGAGTGGCAGGAATACAGAGGGGAGAGAGAGGGAGGGGAGCACAGGCTAGTTCATCTTGGGATGAGGCTGTGAGGCAGGAACCAGACCACATGGGCCACGGTGGGCCTTGTTCATGAGTCCTGTCTTTGATCTGAAAGCAAAGGAAAGCCACTGGAGGCCAACCTGATCAGATTTTCATCTTACAGGGCATTTTGGCTGCCCTATAGAGGATGAACAGGTGGGGAAAGTGTGGTGGGGATGATGGGCAAGTGGACGTGGCGAGAGCCACTGCAATTCAAGGGAGCAATGGCAGTACTTTGTGATCATGGGGGAGACTGAGAGAGCTAGACAGATCCTAGGGATATTTTAGGAGGTCATCATGAAGATTAGTGATTGATTTCATGAGGGGAGTGAGTGAGAGGGGGTCCTAAGGACCACTCCAAGGTTTCTGGCCTGCACAGGCAGGTGGTGCTCAGTCACTGAGACAGGGAGCTCTTGTGTCTCCCTACAAATTTGAAGATTTTTTGTTCTAGTTCTGTAAAAAATGCCATTGGTAATTTGATAGGGATTGCATTGAATCTGTAGATTGCTTTGGGTAGAATAGTCATTTTCACAATGTTGCTTCTTCCAATCCAAGAACATGGTATATCTCTCCATCTATTTGTGTCATCTTTGATTTCTTTCATCAGTGTCTTACAGTTTTCTGAACACAGGTTTTTACCTCCTTCGGTAGGTTTATTCCTAGGTATTTTATTCTTTTTGTTGCAATGGTGAATGGGATTGTTTCCTTAATTTCTCTTTCTGGCCTTCGTTGTTAGTGTATAGGAATGCAAGAGATTTCTGTGCACTAATTTTGTATCCTTCAACTTTACCAAATTCATTGATTAGCTCTAGTAGTTTTCTGGTGGCATCTTTAGGATTCTCTATGTATAGTATCATATCATCTGCAAACAGTGACAGTTTTACTTCTTCTTTTCCAATTTGTATTCCTGTTATTTCTTTTTCTTCTCTGATTGCTGTGGCTAGGACTTCCAAAACTATGTTGAATAATAGTGGCAAGAGTGGTCATCCTTGTCTTGCTCCTGACCTTACAGGAAATGCTTTCAGTTTTTCATCGTTGAGAATGATGGTCATTGTGGGTTTGTCATATATGGCCTTTATTATGTTGAGGTAGGTTCCCTCTATGCCCACTTTCTGGAGAGTTTTTATCATAAATCGGTGTTGAATTTTGTCAAAAAGTTTTTCTGCATCTATTGAGATGACCATATGGTTTTTATTCTTAAATTTGTTAATACGGTGTATCACATTGATTGATTTGTGGATATTGAAGAATCCTTATATTCCTGGGATAAATCCCACTTGATCATGGTAATGATTCTTTTAATGTGTTGTTGTATTCTGGTTGCTAGTATTTTGTTGAGGATTTTTGCATCTATATTCATCAGTGATATTGGTCGGTAATTTTCTTTTTTTGTAGTGTCTTTGGTTTTGGTATCAGGGTGATGGCGGCCTCATAGAATGAGTTTGGGAGTATTCCTTCCTCTGCAATTTTTTGGAAGAGTTTGAGAAGGATGGGTGTTAGCTCTTCTCTAAATGTTTGTTAAAATTCACCAGTGAAGCCATTTGGTCCTGGACTTTTGTTTGTTGGAAGATTTTAAATCCCACGTTCAATTTCATTACTTGTGATTGGTCTGTTCATATTTTCTATTTCTTCCTGGTTCAGTCTTGGAAGTTTATACCTTTGTAAGAATATGTCCATTTTTTCCAGGTTGTCCCTTTTATTGGCATAGAGTTGCTTGTAGTAGTCTCTTAGGATGCTTTGTATCTCTGCAGTGTTTGTTGTAACTTCTCCTTTTTCATTTCTAATTTTATTGATTTGAGTCCTCTCTCATTTTTTTCTTGATGAGTCTGGCTAAAGGTTTATCAATTTTGTTTATCTTCTCAAAGAACCAGCTTTTAGTTTTATTGATCTTTGCTATTGTTTTCTTTGTTTCTATTTCATTTATTTCTGCTCTGATCTTTATGATTTCTTTCCTTCTGCTAACTTTGGGTGTTGTTTGTTCTTCTTTCTCAAGTTCTTTTAAGTGTAAGGTTTGAGATTTTTCTAGTTTCTTGAGGTAGTATTGTATTGCTATAAACTTCCCTCTTAGAACTGCTTTTGCTGCATCCCATAGGTTTTGGATTGTTGTGTTTTCGTCGTCATTTGTTTCTAGGTATTTTTTGATTTCCTCTTTGATTTCTTCAGTGATCTCTTGGTTATTTAGTAACGTACTGTTTAGCCTCCGTGTGTTTGTGTTTTTTACGTTTTTTCCCCTGTAATTGATTTCTAATCTCGTAGCATTGTGGTCAGAAAAGATGCTTGATATGATTTCAATTTTCTTAAATTTACTGATCCTTGATTTGTGACCCAAGATGTGATCTATCCTGGAGAATGTTCCGTGTGCACTTGAGAAGCAAGTGTAATCTGCTGTTTTCGGATGGAATGTCCTATAAATATCAATTAAATCTATCTGGTCTATAGTGTCATTTAAAGCTTCTGTTTCCTTATTAATTTTCTGTCTGGATAATCTGTCCATTGGTGTTAGTGAGGTGTTAAAGTCCCCACTATTATTGTGTTACTGTCGATTTCCTCTTTTATAGCTGTTAGCATTTGCCTTATATGTTGAGTTGCTCCTATGTTGGGTGCATATATATTTATAATTGTTATATATTCTTCTTAGATGACCTCTTGATCATTATGTAGTGTCCTTCCCTGTCTCTGTAACAGTCTTTATTTTAAAGTCTATTTTATCTAATATGAGTGTTGTTACTCCAGCTTTCTTTTGATTTCCATTTGCATGGAATATCTTTTTCCATCCCCTCACTTTCCATCTGTATGTGTCCCTAGGTCTGAAGTGGGTCTCTTGTAGACAGCATATATATGGGTCTTGTTTTTGTATCCATTCAGCCAGTCTGTGTCTTATGGTTGGAGCATTTAATCCATTCACATTTAAGGTAATTATCGATATGTATGTTCCTATGACCATTTTCTTAATTGTTTTGGGGTTGTTTTTGTAGGTCCTTTTCTTCTCTTGTGTTTCCCACTTAGAGAAGTTCCTTTAGTATTTGTTGTAGAGCTGGTTTGGTGGTGCTGAATTCTCTTAGCTTTTGATTGTCTGTAAAGCTTTTGATTTCCCCATCGAATCTGAATGAGATCCTTGCTGGTAGAGTAATCTTGGTTGTAGGTACTTCCCTTTCATCACTTTAAATATATCATGCCACTCCCTTCTGGCTTGTAGAGTTTCTGCTGAAAGATCAGCTGTTAACCTTAGGGAGTTCCCTTGTATGTTATTTGTTGTCTTTCCCTTGTTGCTTTCAATAATTTTTCTTTGTCTTTAATTTTTGTCAATTTGATTACTATGTGTCTCGGCGTGTTTCTCCTTGGGTTTATGATGCCTGGGACTCTCTGTGATTCCTGGCCTTGGGTGGCTATTTCCTTTCCCATGTTAGGGAAGTTTTCAAGTATAATCTCTTCAAATATTTTCTCGGGTCCTTTCTCTCTCTCTTCTTCTGGGACCCCTATACTGCAAATGTTGTTACATTTAATATTGTACCAGAGGTCTTTTAGGCTGTCTTCATTTATATTTATTCTTTTTTCTTTATTCTGGTCTGTGGCAGTGAATTTCACCATTCTGTCTTCCAGGTCACTTATCCGTTCTTCTGCCTCAGTTATTTTGGTATTGATTCCTTCTAGTGTATTTTTCATTTCAGTTATAGTATTGTTCATATCTGTTTGTTCTTTAAGTGTTCTAAGTGTCTGTTAAACATTTCTTGCATCTTCTTGATCTTTGCCTCCATTCTTTTTACGAGGTCCTGGATCATCTTCACTCTCATTATTCTGAATTCTTTTTCTGGAAGGTTGCCTATTTCCACTTCATGTAGTTGTTTTCCTGGGGTTTTATCTATTTCCTTCATCTGGTACATAGTCCTCTGCCTTTTCATTTTGTCTGTGTTTCTGTGAGTATGGTTTTCATTCCACAGGCTGCAGAACTGCCGTTCTTCTTGCTTCTGCTGTCTGCCCTCTTGGGATTGTTATATATACTTTCCACTAACTTAAATGTGCCCAAACAAGTTAAGCTTTAAGTAGGGACTATTTATAAAGCTGTTGGAGGAATGTAGGAAAACACAAGAGATAGTGCAATAACCTGGTGAGTGGCAGTAGAACTGGTCTCTCCCTTGGGTCTGAAAGGTAGTAGAGAGTCTGGTAGAGATGGTCATCTTCAGAAGAACCTTGACCTTTGGTGGTGGGGACAACTGGCTTGAGGTGACCTCACAGGGAGGGAGTCAGGGAGCCCCAACCTCACTCTTCCCTCTCCTTCTGCTTCCTTATGGGGGCTCCCCACTTAGCTGAATCCAATAGGAAGTGAGAGGCACCCCTTGGTGTGGTCCATGCAAGCTGGCCTGCAGGGTGATATGCAGGATAGAGTAGTGAGGAGAAGAGGGAGAGGCTCTGGAAGGCTAATGGAGGAGTCTGGTCCAGCCCAGAAGGCAAGCTTTAAGCTTGACATTGAGGACTGAACATAATGTTTGCCCAATGAGTCTAGACAAGAGATAGAGTTTAATAAAACTCATTTATGATGCTAGGGAGTTTTGATGAAGAATTCCTAGATGAGAAACAGCAAACATGTCAAGGATAGAACACTGGAATCAGAAAATATTTTTTGGTCACTTGCTTGCTGTGAACCTCAGGCTCCTCTTGTAGCAAATGGAAACACCATTTGCCTACTTCACAGGGATAGAGAAGGGACCACATTGGAAACTATATGTAAAAATGCTTTCTAAGATGTAAAGCACTGTGTACAATTCATTGTGGTAAAACATAAAATACACTAGAGATGCTAGTTACTAGCTTATCGTACAAGTTAATCTGTGCCTCAGTTTCCTTATCAGCAAAATAGGAGTGATAATACCTATATCATTAAGTGTTTTATGAGGATTAAATGAGGTAATACAGATAACATAGACTTTAACATATAATACCCACACAATAAAGGATTATTATCATTTTATACCCATTTCTCATTCCCACCCCTGGAGGTACCTGAAGGCTCCTGTACTTTACCCATCTCTGTATCCCCCGTGGAGCCTGCTATAAGACTCCCTGTACCCCATCACAGTTTGTCAGAGGTAATATGACCTTACTTGGCACTTACAAAATGTTGCCTCCTAGAGGACATTTGGCTTGCATTATACTTAAAAGCCCCCTAGACAGTGTGGAAATATTTTGTAGGGAACCTCATGAAAAGCCAGTAATTCCTGCTATTCAAGCCAACTTGAGCAGAGCATTAAGGTTTGAGGCATTCCTCTAAATGTAGTCATGTTTGTAATAATATGTAGTATGTTTGTAAGAATACTTGTTTGTAATAATATGTAATAAATGTGGCCACATTATATAGCTAGGGACATACTGGTCAGAATTCTCAATCCACAGTAGAGGACAAGGTAGGAGAGGCATGGGGGGATAGAGAAGAGAAAGCATGTTGATTTTCTCACTGAGATTGAAAATGGCAGGTAATAAGTTATTAAGTAATGGTACTTAGGAGAATCAGAGCCTGGAGTAAAGGTAGGTGGGAAAGGAATTTACCACCAACACAAAATTTAAGGTGGCTGCCCAAAACTCAGTAGTCAATATAAATAATATTTTAATGCAACATTTAAAAAGAATCAAATCAACAAGCTACAGCCCACTGGCTGACTCCCGATTTTGTAAATAAAGTTGTACTTTATTTACAGGGCCAAGTAAGCAGGGCCAAGATTAGGATAAGGCAAGTAAAACAGGATTGTAAAGTGGAGGGTCAGAATCTGTCCTTACTTAAAATTTAGATAATTTTTCCATTTTAGATTTTTTGCAATAATTAAAAAAATATTGCTTTAAAATAGTATTGATCTTGGTTACTGAGGTTTTGGGGTTCCCTTAAACTTTGTTCACATGGGGAACACCTCACTCACTTTACCCTGGTCCTATCCTTGAGCAGAATTATTCTTTGGGGGCCTATTTTGTGTTTAATGCCAGGAATTTGACATATACTATCTTATTTGTCCTCCTTATGTCCCTGTGAGATAGCTATTGTTATCTTCATTCTTTACATGAGAAAACCATCTATGAAGGAAGAGTAACTTGCTAAAATGGCATGTCTGACTCCAGAGCTCATTCTTTCTCACTCTTAAGGCGTGACTGACGCTAAATGCTTCTCTTGCCCACACCAGAGCAGAATCTCTGCATAGGTGGCATCTGTAACTGGTAAGAGACTGTCAGTCTCTTCCCTGTGTGCCCTTGTCAGACAACACTACATGGGCCAGAGAAGAATTATATGCCTTGCACTGCTTCCTACTTTGTAGCAGCTAGAATGGAAATAGCAGATCCTTTTAGTTGCAACATCCCGGCTGCCAAAGGAGGAAAAGAGAGGCAGCTGTTCCTGCGAGCACGTGCTGTGCCTGTTATCCAGATGGGCATCAGCGGGCTCCCGGCTGAAGCTCAACAGAAATGTTGGTTTTACGGGTTGAAACTCGATTCTACTCTGAGGAGGCCAGTATTACAGTTGATCTATTTAACTATTTCATAGTTCATGGGTGCCCTCTTTAGCGCCCCAACAGTTAGAATACGGCCGAGGGATCTGTTTTTGCCTAGGGACATGCCAGACTCCTGAAGTGGGGATACTAAGAAAAGCATGGATGGCTTCCAGTTTAAAAATGTATTTGACTATTCCCTTGAAAAAACAAAGGCACTGGGAAAACACAGTCTGTAAGACATGCTATGGCACCAGCATAGGAACAGTTCTAACTTCTACAACCTCTAAGACGGATGAAGATGGATTGATAACAATAACTGGTGTCAGAACCATGGGCCACGTCATGAAACAGAGCAGTGCCACTGGCCTGAAAGAGGTAGGAACATTCTTCTTCCTTTGTTTCCTGTTTCGTTCTGAATCAGAGACCCAGGTCATTATCAATCAGAAAATGAGGTCTCCAACTGTTATGCGCTGCATGTTTGTGTCCTCCCCAAATTCATATATCGAAATTGTGCCCCCTCGTATGGTATTAGGAAATGAGGCTTCGGGTTGTAATTAGGGCCTGAGAGTGGAGCCCTCATGAATGGGATTAGCACCCTATAAGAGGAACACTGAAGGCATAAGAATTTGTCCTCTGCTACGTGAGGAGACAATGAGAAGACAGACATCTGCAAACCAAGAAGGAGGACCTTCACCAGAAGGGGATATGTCAGCACCTTGATCTTGGACTTCCCAGCCTCCAGTACTATGAGAAATAACTGTTTGTTGTTTAAGCCACCAACCTATGGTATATTTGCTGTGGCAGTCTGAACTGTCACTGCCCCTCTTCTAAATGGGTACTATTTTGAGGGAGTGCAAATATTTCCCCTTCTGCTCACATCTTTTGAGCATTCGTTTTAGACTAGCAAGATTCAGAAAATAGCTTCTCAGAAAATACGGAGAGACAGATGCTGGGAGCACTGCTTTATACACGTGAGGTATTCAGCAAATGTTTGTTGAATGAATGAATAAATGATTCCAAGAGATATTGGCCCCTAGGCACTAGGAAAGTGCCATTGATGGGGGTCGATGCTGGCAGAACACTCCTGGTAACACAAGTTGAGACTACAGACGTAGTTTTAAATACATTCTGAGTTATGAGTATAGAAGAGTATAGATATAATCCCATCTAGTTCAGCAGAAGAACACAAGAGTAAAGCAGGCCAGCACAAGAAGTTGTGATTGGATATGTGTTCCTGATAACACTATGAGGAAGGGATTCCATTAGTACATAAGGGCTGTGAATGAAGCCAAGCACCACCACGCATCCTGCCCACAGGTACACATGAGGCTATTACGTAGGAAAAACAAGTAACAACAACAAAAACCCACACAAGCAACAAATAAGCCAAATCTCCCATATTTATAAAAATAGGGAAAAATCAATTGACCCAAAGACTCAGAGGAAGAGTGGGCCTCTGTAAATGACTTATTATGGAAATCTCCCCAAATGTTTGGAAAACTCTTGAAAATGTCTATGAGATATAATAAGACAAGATGTTTATGAAACAAGAGTGGAAAGCTAGAAGGAAGAATCTGTGACGATGTCCCATAAGATGAGGATGATTTGTAAGACAAGGGAGAGGACTGAAGAAAATAAGATGAGGAAGAACAAGACAAGTAAAATTAGGTAGCAAATTAAAATGCCCATGGGAAGCGTGTGTATTTCTTAAAGAAAGAAATATGAAGAAATAATACAGATATAAGCAAATATTAAGGAACTGCATAACAGAATAGGATTGAATCCAAGAGCTATTTCTTTGAAAAGAAGAATAAAATCAAACTGTTGAAATTCTCTTTTGAAAGAGAGAAAAAAGAGAAACCCAAATGTGTGAAAGCTGAAATGAACAGGACTTATAATAATAAATAAAAGGATTTACATTTTGAAAAATACACTATATAATGCTCCATGACAATAAACTGGAATTTTGGTGAAATGGATGAATTTTGCCTGAGAAAAAATGTTTTATCAAATTGATTTTAAAACAGGTAGAGGAGAGGAACCAAGATGACAGAGTAGAAGGACGTGCTCTCAATCCCTCTTGCAAGAACACCAGAATCACAACTAGCTGCTGGACAATCATCGACAGGTAGACACTGGCACTCACCAAAAACGATACCCCACATCCAAAGACAAAGGAGAAGCCACAATGAGACGGTACGAGGGGCGCAATCACAGTAAAATCAAACCCCATAACTGCTGGGTGGGTGACTCACAGACTGGAGAACACTTATACCACAGAAGTCCACCCACTGGAGTGAAGGTTCTGAGCCCCATGTCAGGCTTCCCAACCTGGGGGTCCAGCAACAGGAGAAGGAATTCCTAGAGAATCAGACTTTGAAGCCTAGTGGGAATTCATTGCAGGACTTCCACAGGACTGGGGGAAACAGAGACCCCATTCTTGGAGGGCACACACAAAGTAGTGTGCGCATCAGGACCCAGGGGAAGGAGCAGTGACCCAAGGGGAGACAGAACCAGACCTACCTGCTAGTGTTGGAGGGTCTCCTGCAGAGGCAGGGGTGGCTGTGGCGCACCATGGGCACAAGGACACTGGCAGCAGAAGTTCTGGGAAGTACTCCTTAGTGTGAGCCCTCCCAGAGTCTGTCGTTAGCCCCAACAAAGAGCCCAGATAGTCTCCAGTGTTGGGTCGTCTCAGGCCAAACAACCAAAAGGGAAGGAACCCAGCCTCACCCATCAACAGTCAAGCAGATTAAAGTTTTACTGAGCTGTGCCCACCAGAGCCACAGTCAGCTCTACCGACCACCGGTCCCTCCCATCAGGAAACTTACACAAGCCTCTTAGACAGCCTCATCCGCCAGAGGGCAGATAGCAGAAACAAGAAGAACTACAATCCTGCAGCCAGTGGAACAACAACCACATTCACAGAGAGATAGACAAGATGAAAAGGCAGAGGGCTATGTGCCAGATGAAGGAACAAGATAAAACCCCAGAAAAACAACTAAATGAAGTGGAGATAGGCAACCTTCCAGAAAAAGAATTCAGAATATTGATAGTGAAGATGATCCAGGACCTCGGAAAAAGAATGGAGGCAAAGATCGAGAAAATGCAAGAAATGTTTACCAAAGACCTAGAAGAATTAAAGAGCAAACAAACAGAGATGAACAATACAATAATTGAAATGAAAACTACACTAGAAGGAATCAATAGCAGAATAACTGAGGCAGAGGAACGGATAAGTGACCTGGAGGACAGAATAGTGGAATTCACTGCTGCGGAACAGAATAAAGAAAAAAGAATGAAAAGAAATGAAGACAGCCTAAGAGACCTCTGGGACAACATTAAACACAACAACATTCACATTATAGGGGTCCCAGAAGAAGACAGAGAGAAAGGACCAGAGAAAATATTTGAAGAGATTATAGTTGAAAACTTCCCTAACATGGGAAAGGAAATAGCCAACCAAGTCCAGGAAGCGCCTTGAGTCCCATACAGGATAAACCCAAGGAGAAACATGCTGAGACACACAGTAATCAAATTGGCAAAAATTAAAGACAAAGAAAAATTATTGAAAGCAGCAAGGGAAAAATGACAAATAACATGCAAGGGAACTCCCATAAGGTTAACAGCAATTTCTCAGCAGAAATTCTACAAGCCAGAAGGGAGTGGCACAAAATACTTAAAGTGATGAAAGGGAAGAACCTACAACCAAGATTACTCTACCCAGCAAGGATCTCATTCAGATTCGATGGAGAAATCAAAAGCTTTCCGAACAAGGAAAAGCTAAGAGAATTCAGCACCACCAAAACAGCTCTACAACAAATACTAAAGGAACTTCTCTAAGTGGGAAACACAAGAGAAGAAAAGGACCTACAGAAACAAACCCAAAACAATTAAGACAATTGTCATAGGAACATACATATCGATAATTACCCTAAACGTGAATGGATTAAATGCTCCAACCCAAAGACACAGGCTTGTTGAATGGATACAAAAACAAGACCCATATATATGCTGTCTACAAGAGACCCACTTCAGACCTAGGGACACATACAGATGGAAAGTGAGGGGATGGAAAAAGATATTGCATGCAAATGGAAATCAAAAGAAAGCTGAAGTAGCAACACTCATATCAGATAAAATAGACTTTAAAGACTGTTACAGAGACAGGGAAGGACACTACATAATGATCAATGGGTCAATCCAAGAAGAATATATAACAATTATAAATATATATGCACCCAACATAGGAGCAACTCAACACATAAGGCAAATGCTAACAGCTATAAAAGAGGAAATCGACAGTAACAGAATAATAGTGGGGACATTAACACCTCACTAACACCAATGGACAGATTATCCAGACAGAAAATTAATAAGGAAACAGAAGCTTTAAATGACACTATAGACCAGATAGATTTAATTGATATTTATAGGACATTCCATCCGAAAACAGCAGATTACACTTGCTTCTCAAGTGCACACAGAACATTCTCCAGGATAGATCACATCGTGAGTCACAAATCAAGCCTCGGTAAATTTAAGAAAATTGAAATTATATCAAGCATCTTTTCTGATCACAACGCTATGAGATTAGAAATCAATTACATGGGAAAAAACATAAAAAACACAAACACATGGAGGCTAAACAATACGTTACTAAAAAACCAAGAGATCACTGAAGAAATCAAAGAGGAAATCAAAAAATACCTAGAAACAAATGACAACGAAAACACAACAATCCAAAACCTATGGGATGCAGCAAAAGCAGTTCTAAGAGGGAAGTTTATAGCTATACAATCCTACCTCAAGAAACAAGAAAAATCTCAAGTAAACAATCTAACCTTACACCTAAAGGAACTAGAGAAAGAAGAACAAACAACACCCAAAGTTAGCAGAAGGAAAGAAATCATAAAGATCAGAGCAGAAATAAATGAAATAGAAACAAAGAAAACAATAGCAAAGATCAATAAAACTAAAAGCTGGTTCTTTGAGAAGATAAACAAAATTGATAAACCATTAGCCAGACTTATCAAGAAGAGGGAGAGGACTCAAATCAATAAAATTAGAAATGAAAAAGGAGAAGTTACAACAGACACCACAGAAATACAAAGCATCCTAAGAGACTACTACAAGCAACTCTATGCTAATAAAAGGGACAACCTGGAAAAAATGGACATATTCTTACAAAGGTATAACCTTGCAAGACTGAACCAGGAAGAAATAGAAAATATGAACAAACAAATCACAAGTAATGAAACTGAAACTGTGATTAAAAATCTTCCACCAGGGTTTCCCTGGTGGCGCAGTGGTTGGGAGTCCGCCTGCTGATGCAGGGGACGCGGGTTCGTGCCCCGGTTTGGGAAGATCCCGCGTGCCGCGGAGCGGCTGGGCCCGTGAGCCATGGCCGCTGAGCCTGCGCTCCGCAACAGGAGAGGCCACGGCGGTGAGAGGCCCGCGTACCACAAAAAAAAAAAAAAAAAATCTTCCACCAAACGAAAGTACAGGACCAGACGGCTTCACAGGTAAATTTTATCAAACATTTAGAGAAGAGCTAACACCCATCCTTCTCAAACTCTTCCAAAACATTGCAGAGGAAGGAACACTCCCAAACTCATTCTATGAGGCCACCATCACCCTGATACCAAAACCAGACAAAGATACTACAAAAAAAAAAATTACTGACCAATATCACTGATGAATATAGATGCAAAAATCCTCAACAAAATACTAGCAAACAGAATCCAACAACACATCAACAGGATAATACACCATGATCAAGTGGGATTTATCCCAGGGATGCAAGGATTCTTCAGTATACACTAATCAATCAATGTGATACACCATATTAACAAACTGAAGAATAAAAACCATATGATCATCTCAATAGATGCAGAATAAGCTTTTGACAAAATTCAACACCCATTTATGACAAAAACTCTTCAGAAACTGGGCATAGAGGGAACCTACCTCAATGTAATAAAGGCCATATATGACAAACCCACAGCAAACATTCTCAATGGTGAAAAAGTGAAAGCATTTCCTGTAAGATCAGGAACAAGACAAGGATGTTCACTCTCATCACTATTATTCAACATAGTTTTGGAAGTCCTAGCCATGGCAATCAGAGAAGAAAAAGAAATAAAAGGAATACAAATTGGAAAAAAAGAAGTAAAACTGTCACTGTCTGCAGATGATATGATACTATATATAGAGAATCCTAAAGGTGCCACCAGAAAACTACTAGAGCTAATCAATGAATTTGGTAAAGTTGAAGCATACAAAATTAGTGCACAGAAATCTCTTGCATTCCTATACACCAATGATGAAAAATCTGAAAGAGAAATTAAGGAAACACTCCCATTTACCATTGCAACAAAAATGATAAAAAACCTAGGAATAAACCTACCTAGGGAAACAAAAGACCTGTATGCAGAAAACTATAAGACACTGATGAAAGAAATTAAAGATGATACCAACAGATGGAGAGATATACCATGTTCTTGGATTGGAAGAATCAATACTGTGAAAATGACTATACTACCCAAAGCAATCTACAGATTCATTGCAATCCCTATCAAATTACCAATGGCATTTTTTATGGACTAGAAAAAATAATCTTAAAATTTGTATGGAGACACAAAAGACACCGAATAGCCAAAGCAGTCTTGAGGGAAAAAAACGGAGCTGGAGGAATCAGACTCCCTAACTTCAGACTATACTACAAAGCTACAGTAATCAAGACAATATGATACTGGCAGAAAAACAGAAACAGATCAATGGAACAAGATAGAAAGCCCAGAGATCAACCCACACACCTATGGTCAACTAATCTATGACCAAGGAGGCAAGGATATACAATGCAGAAAAGACAGTCTCTTCAATAAGTGGTGCTGGGAAAACTGGACAGCTACATGTAAAAGAATGAAATTAGAATACTCCCTAACACCATACACAAAAAGAAACTCAAAATTGTTACAGACCTAAACATAAGACTGGACACTATAAAACTCTTAGAGGAAAACATAGGAAGAACAGTCTTTGACATAAATCACAGCAAGATCTTCTTTGACCCACCTCCTAGAGTCATGGAAATAAAACAAAAATAAACAAATGGGACTTAATGAAACTTAAAAGCTTTTGCACAGCAAAGGAAACCATAAACCAGACCAAAAGACAATCCTCAGAATGGGAGAAAATATTTGCAAACAAATCAATGGACAAAGGATTAATCTCCAAAATATATAAACAGCTCATGCAGCTCAATATTAAAGAAACAAACAACCCAATCCAAAAATGGGCAGAAGACCTATATAGACATTTCTCCAAAGAAGACATACAGATGGCCAAGAAGCACATGAAAAGCTGCTCAACATCACTAATTTTTAGAGAAATGCAAATCAAAACTACAATGAGGTATCACCTCACCCCAGTTCGAATGGGCATCATCAGAAAATCTACAAACAACAAATGCTGGAGAGGGTGTGGAGAAAAGGGAACCCTCCTGCACTGTTGGTGGGAATGTAAATTGATACAGCCACTATGGAGAACAGTATGGAGGTTCCTTAAAAAACTAAAAATAGAATTACCATATGACCCAGCAACCCCACTACTGGGCATATACCCTGAGAAAACCATAATTCAAAAAGACACATGCACCCCAATGTGCATTGCAGCACTATTTACAATAGCCAGGTCATGGAAGCAACCTAAATGCCCATTGGCAGATGAATGGATAAAGAAGATGTGTTGCATATATACAATGGAATATTACTCAGCCATAAACAGGAACAAAATTGGGTCATTTGTAGAGATGTGGATGGACCTAGAGACTGTCATACAGAGTGAAGTAAGTCAGAAAGAGTGAAACAAATATCGTATATTAACGCATGTATGTGGAACCTAGAAGAATGGTACAGATGAACCTGTTTGCAGGGCAGAAGTTGAGTCACAGACGTAGAGAACAAACGTTTGGACACCAAGGGGGGAAAGCCGTTGGGGGGGTGGGGATGGTCGTGTGATGAATTGGGCGATTGGGATTGACATGTATACACTGATGTGTATAAAACTGATGACTAATAAGAACCTGCTGTATAAAAAAGTTAATAGTATTAAATTAAAAAATTTAAAAAAACAGGTAGAAAACTCGAATAGATCAACAATCAAGGACTAAATGGATTAGTTATCAAAGAATTACCTGGAAAAATGTTTACATGGTTTAAAACTTTGAGGAGACAAATAAATCTTTTTTAACATACCTTTATTACAGAAACTGTAAAAAAGCTTAGAAAAATATGACAAGATATCCAAATCATTTTATAAAGATAGCATATGCTTATTCACAGCTCTGACGAACATAATACAAGCAAAGAAAAAAAAACTTTTAAAATGGACTAAAATACAAACTAGCATATTGAATTTGAAAGCATGTCTACAAATCATCTACCGCCAGTAGCATTTATCTCAAAAATGGAAGATGCTTTAGTAGCAGGGCATTTATAAGTAAATTCTTCATATTAATAGTTGAAAGAATGAAGTATGTGATAATCTCAATGAATGAAGAGACAGTATTGGTAAAAATTAATATCCAACACTTAAAAAAAAGAGGATGTCAGGAAACTTCCTATCAGCAATTAAAAATACCTACTTAAACCAACAACAAATATCATTCTTTAACTGGGTGATTTATTTAAAAATAGTTATTTGAGAGTGTACTATGTACCAGGTACTTTTCAACCCGGGAGGATACACTAGTGAAAAATATAGACAAAAACTCTGCCCTCCTGGAACCTAAATTGGAATGAACTGATGTTTAATACAGAAGGCAAATAAGTAACTTATTTAGCATGCCGATATTTATAAGTGCTAAGAGGGAGAGTAAAGCATGAAAGGGGAATAAAGAACATCTGAAATGGGAGGCACAGCTATTTTTGGTTGGTGGCCAGGGAAGGCCTTACTGCAAATTGCCATTAGAGAAAGAACCTGAAGAAGGTGAGGGAGTGGGCCATGTGGGCATCTGGGAAAAAGTCAGCTGAGACAGAGGGAATATAATATGAGATGGATGGAGCTGAGCAACCTGGAGTGGGAGCAGTATGAAGTGATGTCAGAGAGGTAACAGGGAAGGCAGGGAGATGGTGGTAGGGTGTCAGATCATGGACGGACTCGTAAGCCATTGGAATGGTTTTAACTCCTACTTTCAGTTCAATGGGCCACTGGGGGATGCTGAGATAGGATCCCTCCCAACCGCTGTGTTGAGATTAGACTAAAGGGGATGTGGGCAAAAACAGGGAAACTAGAAGGAACTTTTGCAACCATCCAATCTGTCATAGGGACTTCGACCAGGCTGGTAGCAATGGTGATGCTTAGAAACCATTAGATTCTGGATATATGTTGAAGGTAAGACCAACAAAAATTTCTGAAGGATGAGGTTGGGGATAGGAAAAGAGAGGTCAAAGAAGATTCTCAACCAAAAGGATGGAATTGCTATTTCCTGAGATGGGGAAGGCTATGGGTGGAGCTTCTTTAGGGAAAATATCTGCAACTCCATTTTGGAACCATTAGGTTTGCTATGGTTGTTAGACTTCATGTGGGGATGTTTTGTCGTCAGTTGGTTACACAAGTCTGGGTTTCAGAGGAGAGGTCTGGGCTGGATATAGAGGTTTGTCAACTGTCAGCATATTGGTGTCACAAACTATGAAATGATACAGTCAAGGGAGGATGAAACTTTAGAGAAATTCCCACTAAAATCAGAGACAAAAATGTGTGCCCTCTCAACGTTATTAGTGAGATTCTGGAAGAAGACGTGAAAGATAATAAAGCTATAATTATTGGTTAGCAATCAAAAATTTTAAACAATATTAGTTTGTTCTATGACAGCCTATATTCTCAGCTTTTCTTTTACCTCTGTGTATCTTTCCTATCTCCTTTAAGGCTCATCTCATTGATGGACTGAATGTGTATGATGAATAACCTTTCAATTTTCTTTGTTCTCAGGATAAATGTACAGAAGGGCGGCTTCGAGGCAGTGGAATGGTCACTACTCTTTCCAAACAAGGGAATATGGGATTTAACATCAGACACTTCCAAATCCAGAGTCTAGCTCTGCAATTTCTGAGTTCTGACCTTAATTATTCTCTCAGCCCATTTTCCTGATCTGAACTATAATGCATCTGTAGTGACAGTAATGCTATCTATCTCTCAGGGGAGTTTTGAAGATTAAATGAGACAGTATACGTACAGCAAATAGGTAGATGCTTGGTAACTAATAAAAGATCTATAAATGTTTATTAAGTAAATATAAAAATGAATAAACTGTCCTAGGGCTTGAAGGATATAATCCTATTGATATATACTGATGTCTTCTCAGGATGACAACAGAGTATATTACTTAAAATAAGATGTAGGGCTTCCCTGGTGGCGCAGTGGTTGAGAGTCCGCCTGCCAATGCAGGGGACACGGGTTTGTGCCCCGGTCCGGGAAGATCCCACATGCCGCGGAGCACCTGGGCCCGTGAGCCATGGCCGCTGAGCCTGCGCGTCTGAAGCCTGTGCTCTGCAACGGGAGAGGCCACAACAGTGAGAGGCCCGCGTATCGCAAAAAAAAAAAAAATAAGATGTAATGTGGAAAATCTCCAGGCTGCACTCTCTGCCTGAAGTAGATTCTCTTGTTCTTTCCCGCAAAGCAGCTTCCTGCTTTCTTTGAAATTCAGAGATTGCATAGAGGGCTTCCCAGACATCCTGCTGTGCTGGGATAGACAGTCCAAACTCTGAGAACAAAAGAAGGAATGTCTGCGGGAAAGAGCTACGGAGCCTGCTGCCTGAGGGAAATCTCCCCCTTTTTCTTGGCATTTTATGGCTAACAATGCCTGGGAGTCTCATTTCAGATTGTGAGTCTCCTGAGGAGACATGTTTCCTGGAGCCTTTCAGGATTGAAATTAGGCTGTCAGCACCACATGGCTTATACATGATTTTGTGGTTTATAACACAAAGACATAATCAGAAATGGAACAATTTGAGTCTTCTGGGAGGGCTGTTTGCCCAGGATACTTCAGGGTCCAAGATGAAGGGTGGCAGCAAAATCCCACTGATAATGAAGATGGTACATTCATTTTAGTCATTCAACAAACACTTACTAAGCACCATCTGGCCCAGTGCAGGTTACCAAACTATTACTATCAACATAGCCTACTTCTTCAAGGGTCTTAGAAGACAGATTTTCCTTTGACATATCCAACCCAGCCTCATGGCTAGGGATAATAGAGGTGTTTGCTATTCTCAAACACTGCTGCCCTATTTCTACCAGAGAGCCGACAGTGATGCAGCCAGGCCCTGCTAATGACCTGCCCCACGCGCTCCTTCTGCAACTCTAAGTAGAGACTCTAGCACGTTTACCAGTACGTAGTGTATCTGTTATCCAGCCCAAATAACAAACCATAGAGTGGTGTCTCCAAGTTTCAGTACTCAATTCATGTGCTAACACTAGTGACTTGAGTCTGAAGCAGTGATGAATTTGCAAAAGAAAAATGGACATTTGGCTCCATATGTGCCTGTGTGTTGTATGATTGCATACTTTTGTTTGCTTCTTTAAAAATTTTTACGTATGAATGTCTCAGAAATCCCAACTAGATTGATGTTCTTTACGAACCTGGATCATATTATAACCTCAACATTTTTGGTGCCTCTTACAGTTACCTACTGTGTTTGGAGTACATTCAGCTGCATGATTCATACATGGTAGGCACAGAAGTATCCGTTTAGTGAATAGATCAAAGATAGGTTAAATTAATAAAAGAAAAAGGAAAGAGAGAGTAGGGAATAAGATGGATATACAGTGGATGTGTGGATAAGATGGTAGCAAGTGAAGGTAGGAGCTCTCAGCTAGAGGGTGGACGTCGGGGAAGGAGAGAGATTTTCCTAGTGTTTCTAAGTCATATCTCAGATTGCTAAGGTTGGGAAACTCAGATTTATGGAAGAAAAGTATATTCTTAAGGAACCGGGATTCTCGCACACCAATCATTTCCACTCAAAGTCTAAGATTCTTAGATCTCAAGAGGCCATGTTACATAATTTTAAGATGAAGACTTTCAATAGGCCATTGCCTGTTCCTATTAACGGACCAAATGCGGAGCTGTGAGTAGCTGCAGGGAACTTGTAGGTCTACAGCTCCTGGTACATGATTGCTGGTCAGTAAGTTCTTCTTTAATGGGTGGACCAAGGATTCTGAAGGGGTGAAGTGGATATGAAAGTACTCTGAAAGCAACTTTCCGGATTACCTTGAATCAGCTGACTTGGGCAATTACCAGTACTTAATAATAGTCCACTACTATTGCTGAGCACAACCGCTATGTGCCAAACACTATTTATCACATAATTTTCCCATTTAAATGCTACAACCACCTGATGAGTTAGACAGTTTTTAGATGAGGCTTAGTAAGTTAAGTGGTTAAGGTTACATACTTGGTAAATTGTAGAGCTAAGATTCTTCCTTCTATACTGTGCTCTTACATACATTCACTTAGTTTGGAAATCACATTGGGCTGCCTCTGTGCCTGTTAATCAGACTGGACTGTGGGTTAGAGGCAGATAAGAAGCAATTTCTATGCACAATCCATTGCCATTGTGTTGCATTAAACTAGCAACCACTAAGATACTAGGCAGCGCTAAGCACTTAACATGGATTAACGCATTTTATCTTTGTGAGATAAGCGCTACTGATACCTGCATTAGAAACAAACAAACAGATAAACAAACCCACAATCAACACTCAGAGGGAAGCAAAATTTGATTCTTAATCATAACCAGCAAGTGACATAACCTGTTGGGAGACAATTCTCCAAGAGTGGTCCATGTGTCCATTCATCTTATGAGCAGAGGCACAGATTGCCTTTGTCCTGGACTATCTTTTCAAGGATATCTGTATGGGGAAGAGTCTTGGAAGATAAGGATAGTGTTCCCCTTTGAAGCAAAGGTTAGGCAGGCTTAATATCTAAGCAGGCTTACTGCTCATTATAAAAAATTTGGGTTCCCAAAGCCCAGAGTCCCCTCCTGTAACACAACCCACTGTGTGTACAGGTGTCAACTGACCCTCTTTTCATCACCCCATGGGAATTGAGACTTGGCGAACTGACAAAAATGCTGATACCCTGTTCACTGCTGTTGCTGTGAGTAGTAAACTGGCCTTTGTCTCTGATGCAGGAGTCTTATGGTTTATACCATCATCCATGAAACTGTGGCAAACAAACTTACTAGCTGGCAAGTAGAGCACAAATCTCTGAACCTTCGCAGCTATATCAAATAGAACCTAGATTCAAATTCAGTTCAGTCTGACTCAAAAACCCATGGTCTTTACCATGGCACTTTTGTGCTAGAAGTTGTGTGTCTAGAGGTAAAGTGATATAAGTCAAATAAAATTATCTTTTCTCCTTCCTCATCGGGCCATGTTTTCATTCAAAATATTTCCAGGGGAAAATGGCAGCTTTGGCTTTTAAAGCAAAGCCAGCTCTGTTTCTGTTTTCCTGTCCTCATGCCATTTTTAGAAGGTGTTTTGGACTCTGGCAGTGAATCTCCTTCAGTAACTAGGTGTGGAGTGTGGAGGAAGGAGTCTGTAGGTCTGCTGGCTCTACGGGGATAAGATAGGGGACTTTACCTGGAGCCAAGGCACAACAAATAACAAGCAACCTGACACCTAGTTGTTCATTTTACTTGTCCTCTCAACACACAGGGGGAGGGAGAGGTCTAAATTACAGTCATTGGCTTCTTATTCCCAGTAGTTTACAATGTACTGGCCTACCTGAACTCGTCCTGTTAGCTGAGTTTACCAATGCTAGCCTGCATATGTATAGTTCTTCACAGTTTACAAATTACAAAAAGACAAACATTAGTTGTTTCTTTGATCACAGTAATCATTTTGTAAGCCTCAGAGAGGTTAGGTGACTTGCCTAGAGTCACACAGTTCCAGAATTAGAGCTTGAATCCAGATCTACTGATTTCCTATTCAGTGTCTTCTCTGCAAAGGTTTCTCTCACTGAATTTGTTCAGTAAGAACTAGCCCTCATGCCCTTTGTACGGATGTCCATGCTTTAACAAGAAATGAGCCCTCAGCTCATTGAGCAACCTCAAATGAGCAACAAACAAGATAATTTCAGTCTATAGGTAAGTGACTGAGAAAAGGAGAACATGAAGGTGCAACTTGGAGGTCAGGGGGCACACAGTAAGCATTCGACATGTATTGACAGAGCCATAAATTAATGGAATTTCTCTCTATAGAATAATATATACCATCTCTGTCTCCCACCTTATTATTAGATAGGCACATATGTCATTAGAAATTTGATTCCTTCCACATAGAAATGTTGTCAGATAATTTTCAGAGCAAAAGTATCTCCAGATGTGCCAGTGTCTTGAGAAGTTTTCTTTTCCTTTTTTTTCCCCTTCTAATTTCCTCAAAACTTATATGTGAAAGTACTGTTTTAGTGGTTGAGGAAACTAGAATGATGAATAACAAGTAACCTCTTTCCTCGAATATTTTACATTCCTAAGGTAATTTCAGATATATATACAACCAGCTCCCACTCAAAAAAAAAAAGCATGAAATAGTACTGTTGTAGAGAAAGGGTCAAATCACTGTATCTGAGCAGAGAACTGTTAAATAATGTACAGTTAGTGCTACTGGCGACGACTTTATTAAGCAGATGCATTTGAACTGACTGAGTCTTCCTGGATGAGTAGGATTCTGGTAGTTAGAGAGAAAGGCCCATTCCTGGCAGAAGGAACAGCATGGACATAGGGAGGAAGATGAAAGCAAACATTAATTTGAGGAAAAGGCAGAATTCTAGGGTTCGTGGAAAAATATAATGGACAGTGAAGACAGGAAAGTAGGATAGGGCTAGAGTGAGGAGCTTTGAATGCCATTTAAGGACACAGTGTCCATTAATTTGTAGTCTTTGACGAGTCATTGAAGTTTTCTGGGGAGAGGTTTTATTTAATATCTCTCTACACTGTGACACTATGAATTACAGGTATTGGCCTCATTTTGCAGAAGCATAAATGGAAACTTAGAAAACATAAGTAACCTTCCCCATGTCACCACACTGGTGACAAAGCAAAGCTTCCAGCCCAAGTCTTCTTTCTTTTATACGGCAGCCACCCTGCATGGAAAATGACCACGTTAGTAGTCTTTTCCATCACTATGAAGGAATAAAAACAGAGTGCTAAAGGTAAATGGCCTGGCATAATTGCAGCGGGGATAATTGGCAGGATCTTTTCATTTTCTAATTCAAGGATTCTCAAATTTTAGGGTGCACACAAATGACCTGTGATCTGATTCAGCAGGTCTGGGAAATCACCTGAGATTCTGAATATCTAATGAGTCTCTGGGGGTACTGATGGCCTTTGATCCTTGAACCGAATTTCGCACAGCAAGGCTCCCTGACGTGCCTCTTGCCTCCTAGCCCTATATTCAAGGCACACATGCACTTCAAATTTAACATACCTTCCCCAAATGAGCTCAGTAACATTTTCCCTTTGTGTGTTACTCCACCTGGGTTATGTCTCTGGCTTGTGAAGCAGAAATGAATTTGCAAGAGCACCTAGTAGTGTCTGACCCATTTTAGGAGCACAAAAAGCTTGGCTACCCTGTTCTTATCGAGGACCCCTCTTTTCCTCTATAACGCCTACTACCCACCCTCTTCTCTCAGTGACTCTTTCCAAATGAAAATATGAATTAAGTATTCTAGGAAGAAAGCCAGTGAAAAATTAGGATTTTCTTTTACTTGACAGTTCAAATGTAAAGAGATTTATGAATTACCATCTGTAAGCCAAGCTCAGGTGGTGATCTGGAAGTTCAGAAATTAAGCTGTGATGCTTTAGGCAGTTTCTGCCTTGGAAGATCTGAGCCCTGCTTAAAGCAGCCCCAGCCCCTACAGGTTTCTCTCTGCTCTCTACCATCTCCATGAATTCTGATGAGCAGGGTTCTTGGCTGACAGTGCCAACAGAATCACAGCTCTCAGCCTTATTTGCTCTCTGCCGTTAGCTTCCATTTCCTTTCCATTCCCCTGTCTTTTCTCCTCCTCCTCTCTGCACTTTGAAGCCTGTCTCATTATTTTTCTTTGATCCTTAGTTTCCCTGACTTCTTTCTATCGTCTTTCTGTTGGTTGTCACAGGAATAGTATGAGCTGGGAGGGCTGAATTGTGAGGCTATAGGCAGACCTAGTCAGTGTTCACAGACCCATGGAATACTTGTTGCACCTGGAGAAAACTAAGTGATCCCCTGATCGATCCCTCTTAAGACAAAGAACAAAAAAACCCTGAGACTCAGAGAGAGACAGTGACTTTTCCAGAGAATCCATCTCCTGACCCAATTAGACACAGGAACCTTTTCCTACACGTTCCTTTTTCCTCACAGATATACAGAAGGGAAAGAACTGACAGCTATAGAGCCCTTACTGTGTTCCAGATGCTGTACTAGGTAATTTACCTTTATAACTCACTTTAACCTTGCAAAAGCTATGTAAGGTGGGAATCGTTTTCTCTGTGGTATAGATGAAGAAACTAAGTTTCAGAGAGGGTAAATAGATTTCTTAAGCCTGCTTAAGCTAATCAGTGGCAGAACTAAAATGAAAACCCAAGGTTTTTTAATAGCAAATCCATGGAAATGATAAAGATTAGAGTGGAGATTAATGAAGAAGAAAGTCAACAAACAGCAGAAAATATCAACAAAAGCAAAAGTTGGTCCATTTTAAAAAATCAATAAAATTGATAAGCTTCAAGCCAGATGAATCTTGAAAAAAGTCAGAGAAAACTCAAATTACCAACATCAGAAATGAAAGTATAGGCATCATTAGAAATGCTACATAAACAATGAATGCATAGTAAGAGACTAGCAGAAATAGAACGAACAACTGTATGCCCATAAACCAGATAAATTAGATATAATTGATCAATCCCTTGAGAGACACAAATTACCCAAACTGACACAAAAATAAATTCTAAAATTGCCCTTTATTCATTAAATAAATTGATTTCATAGTTAACAATCTTCCCACCAAGAAAACTCAAGGGCCAAATGGGTTCACTGGTGAATTTTATCAAACATATAAGGAAGAAATAATACCAATCTTATATGAACTCTTAGAAAATATAAGAGGCCTACACTAACCTGATGCCGTAACGACAAAGATGAGAAGAACAGAAAACTATAGACTAATTTGCCTCATGAGCAGGGATGTGAAAATCCTCAAACATACATTACCAAATAAAATCTAGCAATATGTCAAACGCATAATATATCAGGAACAAATGCAGTTTAACATTGGTTTCACATTCATAAATCATTGTCATTCAATACATTAAGAATAAAAGAGAAAATAATTTATGATCATTTCAGTAGATGAAAAAATTATTTAAAATATTCAATACCTAGTCATGATAAAAACTCAGCAAACTAGGAACTGAAGGAAGCTTCCTTAACCAGATGAAAGTCAGATATGCAAAACCTACAACTAACATAATACTTAGTGGTTAAATATATAGGATTGGAAAATGTAAGGATGTTTACTCTTATTACCTACAACTCAGCATTTTACTGAAGGTACTAGCCAGTAAAATAATTCACAGGAAAGAAATAGACATAAAGAGTAGAAAGGAAAAAAAAATTCAGACAACATGCTTGTTATGTTGAAATTCGAAGGAATTAAAAAAATAAGTACTAGAACTAATAAGTGAGTTTATCAAAGAAACAGTATACAAAAATCAGTTTTGTTCTACAAAGTAGCAACAACGGGAATATGATATTAAGTAAAAACAATGCAGTTTGCTCTAGCATCAAAAATATGAAAAATATGCAAACACTCTACAATTAAAACTATAAAATGCTGCTGAAAAAAATAAGAAATCCCTTTATAAATGGAGAAATGTACCTTGTACTAGAATTGGGAGACTCAGTATTGTTAAGATGATGATTCTTCCTAAACTGATTTATAGATCCAGTGCAACAACAATAAAAGCCCATTTGGTCTGCGGGTAGAAATTGCCAACCTGATTCTAAAATTTATATAAAAATGCAAACAATTCAAAATAGAAGAAACAATTCTGAAAAAGAAAAACAAAGTTGAAGGACTTAAATTCACTGGTTTCAAGACTTTCTATAAAATTACAGTAATCAGACATAGTGCATAAGTATTAAGACCCACACTTACATATGTAATTGATTTTTGACAAAGTTGCCAAGGTAATTCAATCAGGGCAAAAGTAATGTTTTCAATAAATGATACTGGAACAACTGGTTGTTTATATGGAAAAAATGAACCTCAGCTTTTACCTTGCACAACACTATAATTTGTTCAAAATGGATGATAGACCTTAATATAAATGCTGAAACTACGAAACTTCCCAAAGAAAACATAACAGAACATCATCATTACCTTGGAATATGCAAGAATTTCCTAATACTGAAAAAACATGAAAAGTAAAAAAAGTCTATTCTACTCTTAGATACCATTCAACGGAAAGACAAAGTCACAGGCAGATAGAATATAGTCACAATTCATATTGTTAAAAAATGACTTGTCTTCAAAACTTACAAATAATTCCTATAACTTACTGATAAACAATTATTTTTAAAGCAAGAAAGTTGCATGAAAGACTCAAGCACATATTTAATATAGGAATATTTTTAAATGGCCAATAAACACATAATAAGGTGCTTACCATCAACTGTCATTGGAGAAATGCAAAATCATGCTACAGTGAGAAACTTGTGACCTCTACTAAAACGACTACAATTAAAAAGACAACGTGAGATGTTAACGGTGACACGGAGCAACCACTTTCACACATTGCTGGTTGGAATGTAAAGTAATTCAGCTACTTTGCAAAACAGCTTGGCAGTTTCTTATAAAGGTAAACCTAGACATGCCCTATAACCCCGCAATTCCACTCCCAGGGGTTTACCCAAGAAAAAAACGTGATAGGTCAAAATAAAAGCCTTGTGTACATGCAAAAAGATTTATATGTTCGAAATAGCTTTCTTCATAATAGCTGAAACCTGGAAAGAGCCAAGATGTCCATGAATAGGTGAACAGATAAACAAATTGTAGTATATTCATACAATGAAATACGACTCAGTTATAAAATGGAGCAATTTCTGATAAATCCAACAACACGGGAATCAGAGCAGTGGTTGCTTCTGAAGAGATACAGTGATTTGCTTGGAAGTGACATAAGGGATCATTTTGAGGTAATGGAAGTGTTCTCTTTTGATACGTGTGTATGTTATACAAGTGTATATCTCTATCAAAACATTTTAACCCATACACTTAGGATCTGTGTATTTCACTGTATGTAATTTACACCTCAGTAAAAAACTGAATCAAGTTATTGTCAGCTAAAACATCTCACGGGTTAGGCAGACAACATCAAACCTGTTAAAGAAAGCTCTTTCCTTGCTAAAGGGATGAAACATGATGTAGACTCACTGGTAAGCAGATCTACTGAGAGAACTGCTTCCAAAGTTATGAGAAATGTGGATGGAAGGGAAGAATCAAGGGAGTGGGGAAAAATTAGACAGGCACAAAGGGAGATAAGCAGATGGTACATGTAATTGAGTAAAGGCAAATATAACTGGAGAAATTTAATATTCTTGGAAAAGTGTTGATTTTCCCCTCTGCAGGGGTCAATGTCCTTCCTATAAAAACAGTGCTGGATCAAGTGAATCTCCTCTCTCTACCACCTATTTCATAATGAGGAAGGAAAGGGGTGATTCATGAATGCCTCTTGCCCTATAGGCTTGGGGCATCCTTTCCCCAGATGGTGTTCATTGGTCAAGACATATTATATAGGAGGACATCTACTTATTTAGCAGATGCTTGTTGTGCTACCGTTCCATGCACAGAGCTCATTAAGGTGCTGAGTATACAACAAAAACAAATCAGGCAAACTCCCTATCCTCATGGAGTTTACTTTCCAGCGCAAATGTAAAGACAGCAATCAGCAAACAAGCGGATACGAACACACTATGTGCGAAATAACCAGGGGAGTTTCAGGCATCCTGGACTTCAGTGGTCCAGGCTGTGGGGAGGAGAAGGAAAGCCGAACCGGGGGTGCAGGGGAACAGACTCCCCTGGAGTGGTACCTGTGAGTATCCCGGCAGTCCTTGTGTGCTGCCCCAAAGGGCAGGGTGAGCCCAGGGGGTTAATGGGACATTTACCATCCAGATGGGTCCAATCTAAGAGTGAGGTGGGAAGGAGGAGTGTTTGGAGATGGTTCTCCTGAAGTGAGGTAAGTAGAAATCTGTCTGTTTGGAGCCAACTGTAGTAATAGCAGCAGCAGAATTTTCTGTCACCAGCGAGTTTAGGGAGCACTTTAGCATATTCCAGGCAGTGGGTGAAGCTCTTTTCTGCATTATCTTAGCCTTCCCTTAGTCTCCATGAGTCAGGTACTATTATTATCTCTGTTTTACAGATGAGGAAACCAAGACACAGCAAGGTTAAGCGACTTGCACAAGGTAACATGGCTATTAAGTGGCACTATCGAGATCGGATCCATTGTAGGCTGGCTCCACTATCCATGCTCTTACCCACTTGCATCTACTGCCCTCTGGGTTAGGGGTTAAAGCATATGTCTGGACTTCATGTCAGATCTGAGTTTCCAAGTGACCGCAGGCAAGTTGGTTAAAGTATAAATGTTAGAAATAATTATTATCTCTGCAGGGAAGGAGAGAGAATGGTAACTAACCCCAAGTCTTATGCTCTACTGCTCATTTATCTATTTGCCTCCGTATTAATTTGTCAAGTTACACACTTATTAATACCTATTGAGCACTTACCCCATGCCAGGTGCCTCACTGCACACTTTACATATCGTCTCATTGGTAAGCACAGTTCTATGAGGTCGCAACTGCAGCTCACCCGATTTTATAGCTAAGAAAAATGCAGAGGTTATATTTGTATCTATGCCTAATTCCAAAGCCAATGTGCTTTTATGTTATACTTTTATATTGATACTCAAATTCAAGGCTTTGAATTGAATTATTTATTCATTTTCATTGCTGTTGTTATTCTAGGGGGTTGTGTTAGAGGGAGGGCAGAAGCTGGCAGGGCCCTCTAACAGGTAAGGGCTCTATTAGCAGTGACAAGATAGGAAAACATCCAGGGAGGCTGTCCAGAATATGAAAGGTGAGTATGATAGATGACAAGCTCCTGAGTCCTCGCCAAACATCGTTGAGAGGTTGCTGCAGAATTCAGGGCAAGGTGAGTTCCCCAAGCCATTCATGTCTCTGCTAAATCAATATCTGTCAGAGCCCAGCAAGAGGGAGAGAGATGCTGCAAGGAGGTCGGACTTCTCAACGTTCCCTGAAGTCTGCGGGTGGAGCTCTCAATGGCAGGGATGTGTTTTACAAGGACTCAAGGATGCTGGGGGAGGGAAGCAGGCAGAATTATGACTCCCTTTCTGCTTCCACAGTGGGATGTAAATGGAGAAAAATGGGGAAAGTGTCCAGGACAATCGCCTCTCCCAGCAGCAGGTGTCTAGCCTGGGAAGGGTGCCAGGCAAAGACAAGGAGATTCGTGCCTGCGTGAGGCTATCTCCCACAGTCACAGAGATTCTAAGATAGGGGAGGGGCTTTATCACGGCACAGGGTAAGAGGTCAGGTAAAGCCCCCGCGGTCCGAGGAGGCACAGTGTCACACAGGAAAACAACTCCCCTGCCACCTTCCCAGCCCCTTTCACTTTCTCTCTCCCCTCGTGGTGCTTCTCAACACACCGCTTTCCCAGCTGTGCTGTGCGTGGCTCTGGGCATCCCCCAAACTGTCTCCATGACTACAGGAGTGCGGAGTGAAGGGAGGAGAGAGAGGGGTGAAGAGGGCTCCGCCACCAACACCTATCACTTAACAGACAAGTTGCTTTTTGTTTGTTTGTTTTGTTTTACCTATTACGGGTTGCAGCATCTAAGGTTTGATTTGCAAAAAGCCTTTTGTTCTCCAACACACCTCTCGCAGCAAATCCATACCAATCACGTGGGGGTATATTTGCCTTTTTTTAGGGCACAGCGCCTGGCAGGTACCTGGTACCTAGTAGCCATTATTCATCACGATACCTCACAGCATCTGCCCTCAAGCTTGCTGGCGTTAAGGGACACAGATGCATTCCTCTTCCTGTTTCATGAGAAGCTGTGTTAGGACGTGCTTACACCTCACACTCCCTACTTTCTTTCCAGAAGGTGGTGTATACACCTGCTTGCTCTCTGGAGCCTGGACTCCAAATGGAGTCTCCCCTATCCAAGGAGCAAACAGGCTGTGATAAAGACGAGACATGTCAAAGTGCTTTTCAATTGTAAAAGGCTGTAAAAATATGTGTTGCTGTTACCCTTATTGTATTTTAGGAGGAAACAGAGTCACAGTGAATACTGCTAGTGGGCATTTCAAATTCCCCTGAGCAGCCCTGCTCTAGTTCTCAAGCGCAGCCCATGTTCCCCAAGTACTTCCCTTTGGGGCACTGACAGAAATGCTAAGAAGCCTGTGGGACAGGGTCTTTGCCTCAAGAGCCCCTATTAGAAAGCCTCAGTTAACCAGACCCTACTTGACTGTGGCTTCAATTAAACAGAATGACAGCAATTTTTTTTTTTACACTTTCGTGAAAAAGGTAAATGGCAAAAGACAAGATTACATTAAATATTTACTTATTTTTATTTTTGCAAAGATCTGTCTTGCAAGGGTAAATTTAGGGTATGCCCTGTGGTAGTTCACTGAGTGCACATTTATGAGACTACTATGACCGCTGCTCCCTCGGGGCGGGCAATGGAGGGAGATGGAAGGGCAGGGACTGAACTCAGACCCCGGTGCTATATTCAGAGTAACACAAACATGTGGGAAAATAACCCAAGTGCAAAGCGCTGACAAGTGACATACGGGAGGTGCAGAAATTGTATTATAAAAATTTTAAGTAAGAATCAGAGCCATGTAGAGAATGACTTTAGGATGTTTCAACAGTGAGGGATGAAACAGCTACTTTAGATAGCCTGGTCAGGAGAGGCTGCTGTGAAGACGGAACATCTGAGCAAAGACCTGAATACAGGGATGTAGGAGTCCAGTACTCCAGAAACAGGGAATGTGTAAGGACTTTGAGGCAGAAGTGAGTTTGAAGTCCTTGAGGAACAGAAAGACAGTGTGTTACAGAGGAGTGCAAGAGAGAGAAAGCACCAAGGCATGAAGTGAGAGGCAGATGCGGATTGGAACTTTGATCTAAGTGTGACAAAAACATCTATCTATCTACCTATCTGTCTTACATCCAAAACACGGTGTGCCTGAGTCTTCTTTGAATCTAACCTCAGACCCCAGTACCTTTCTAGGCACACAGCAAGTGCTCCATAAATAGTGTTAGTTGATTGAGCAAGGATCAGATCATAACTCAAAGCTACAAAATCCTGATGGTAGAAAATCAGGCATTTCTGCCTGGAGGTGGGAGAAGACGGGAAGGGTATTCCAGGTGTCCCAGGGAGCTCACTGTGAAATGGCCACTGTGCGAGACCCCAAAGACGTTCACCTTCTCCCCAGCCCTCCTTTTGTTTTTCATAGGCCTTAGACATTCAACTTTTTTTTCTTCTCTTGAAAGCTGCCCCCATCATATGGGGGGGAGGTCTCCCCACCAAAGCCTGGAGGAGCCTCCCCTGCTCCTCCCACTGGTCTGGTCCTGTAGGAGTAGGCAGCCCTGCTTAAGGGAAGAGTGTTAAGCACTGAAGGGAAATAACATAAACAACAAGCATGGGAACATGGAAACGTTGTTAGGAGTCTTTCCGAAGTTTTTCTTCCCACTCCTCTTGGTAGATTTGGGAGTCTGCCTTCATTTTCTTCCTTCTACAATCGCCCTGGCCATGTAAGGGGGAAATTTTCATCTTTCTGATTCAAAGGAAGAATCGTCTAATTTTTTTGGTTTTTTTTTTGTGGTACGCAGGCCTCTCACTGTTGTGGCCTCTCCCGTTGCGGAGCACAGGCTCCGGACGAGCAGGCTCAGCGGCCACGGCTCATGGGCCCAGCCGCTCCGCGGCATGTGGGATCTTCCCAGACCGGGGCACAAACCCACGTCCCCTGCATTGGCAGGCGGACTCTCAACCACTGTGCCACCAGGGAAGCCCGAATTGTCTAATTTTTTATGAAATTGTCACTGAGGGAGACTGACAGAGGACCCAGGGTGTTCTTGAACTGATGTTCTGAGACTTGGCCAAACTTGCTTCTAGAACTTGCCCCCAAGTGATTACATGAGAATGATTCACCCTTTCATTCCTCAAACCTAGAGGAAAGTTCCGATTGCTATGTGGACTCCAAACGGTTGTCATAAAATTCACCCTTTTAATTCTCTTCTTCCTGTCGGTGGGGAAATGGCGGGGAGTGTTAGAGAAATATAATTAAAAACAAATTCTGCTAACCACGCAGAAAACCTTTTGACAAAGGTCAGAAGAGAGAGGAAACCATCGTATTATGGACTAAGCATGAAAGCAGAATGCGGTTTGCATCATAGGCTGACCCCTAAAGAGACTACAAAGACAGAAAGATACCTCCATCTGTTGAATAGTGAGAAGTGGATATAACCCACTGCATTCACGTTTTCAAGATACATTTGCTAATTTTCTCCCACGCTTGTGACTGGAGGTAGGTTTTGGAATTTGGTGTCTGGTGATAGCTGAAGTTAGGCTCATCTCCTCCCAGGAAACTGGGAGATTGAACATTTTTATCTTCCATGATGACTACGTTTCAAAGGAATGGCTCTCAGGTCCTTAAAGAAACATTCCTGAGTTGCGAGAATGGCAAGAGGCTTGTTTAGCACTTGCACTTACTGCGGGCCTTTGGGATGCTGTGTGACCCACAGCCTGGCAGTTTAGAGTGCAGGGCCTTACACATGCTCTGGAAGCAGAGGCTCAGACATGTGATCTTCCACCTTTAAGTTCAGAGCTCCAGTGTTCTCAGAGTTCTTACTGCAGGGGTCCCAGCTAGTCATCCATGCTTCCCTTTCAGAACTACTTTTGGAAAACATATTAAATAGATGTCTGCTTTATTCTCTATCATGAAGTTGACTAAGTCTCTTTCCTCCTCTGTCCTCTGTTCGTTCAAAAACTGGCCTCTGTACACACAGAACAAGGAGAGAACGAAGAAAGAGGCAGGCCACTCCAGACTGGTAGTTGGCACGTTTAACAAGCAAGGGGCCTTACACAGGAGCCTTGTCTTTGGCAGCCACTAGATAAGTAGATCTCCACACCCGCCCGCCAGAATCTTAAAAGTTTACAGAGGGGCTTTAACAGGGCTCAGTCACGTACACCGTCCAGATGGTCTCAACAACACATTGCTCTCTCAGGGCTGCATCCTTGAAAACTGTTCTCACTGTGGGAATGGCGGGCAGAATGTACATTCCAAGGACAGGAGAGTGGGGAGGAGCCTCCAATTGCCCAGGTCTAGCTTGTGGGTCAACTGGAGGTCACGTCCTCTCTATGACCTCCTCTAACATCCTCTCCCCTAGTTTAGCAGAAAAATTAGAGGAAAGTTTCTCCCAGGCAGTTCCCTTCTACCTACACAGGACTAAACAGATAAAACATGTCATGAGTCTTAGGCGGGAATCTCTGCACACTTGGACTTTGGAGGATGTAGATATAGATCTAGATCCTGTCTCTTCGGTCACTAGCAGAGCGATTAATCTGTTGGGGCTTCACTTGCATCATCTGCTAGAGGAGGAGAATAACCGCTTTGCCCTTCACACCTTCCCCATCTTTGTTCATCTAGATAATTCCTCTTCACTGTACAGGGCTCGGCTGAATGCTTCCTGTTATAATACCCCACGCTTCTATTTAAACTCATTGCACCTGCAGCTATGAGCTTGTCTGTCTTGCCATACTGTACGGACAGAGGACAGGGACTATTTTATTCACTGCTTATCATTAGGGACCGTTGATAATAGGGATTTAAAAGAATTTGTGGTGAATCTGCCTGTTTGAGTGGTTGTAAAGATGAGATGCTGTAACAGAAGTAAAGCTCCTGGCACACAAGCTCCATTTTGTTTGTCCTTCTTTGGAGGCTAAGACCCATTGAACAAGGCCTCTTTCCCCCCTAAGAACAGCGTTTGGACATTTTCTTACCCTCGACTACCGCCCTTATTCCTTAGATTATGACTATGCTAAGACAGAGTAGGTTTTTCTAAAACACTCAGCACTGGTTCAAACCCTGTATATAGCCAAGAAATTGACTCTCCTTTTTGGAAAGATTTTTTTCAGCCAGAGCCTTAAAAAAAAGGTGTGTGTGGGGAGGGAATTTCTGCCTATTTATCTATTAATCAAACAATCAAATTAAAGTCCAATTCCAAGACATTTCATTTAGTCAAAGTTTAATTCCATTTTGGAGGGGAGGGAGGAGGTACACCATGAGAGTCTGGGTATGTTCTTTTCTCAGTCTGCAAGATTTCCCTGGATGAGATTGTTCCAATCCGCCAATTTGCTGGGACAGTGGAGAGAAAGGCTCAGTGGAGTGAATCTGACACTTGAAATGGCCCAAGAGAACCACATTTCTGGCATGCGATTGACCAGTTGGAAGCAGAGCTTCTGATCATTCTAATATTGTAAAAACTGCTGGCTAGCTTACTTCTGAGCTACAGCTAAGTGCACACTGACTTTAAACATTAGTAGGAATGCGAATTTTGGCAAAGGGGCTGTTGTTCCCACAGGATGTTCAAGGCTTCAAAGAAACAGACGAACATTTGCATAACCTTCTATGTGAAGATAGCAGCCAGCACTGATTTTTAATTTATTTCCCTCCAGAGTAAATATCTCTTGGTAACTCTTGGTCAGCCAGACAATAAGGGTTCAGTAAAATCATTGAGTCAGGAGGAAAAAAATAATCCAAAGGTGCTGAAGGTGAAGGGGAAATAAACATCCACGAATGGACTTTTTCCCCTCTAAATGTAGGTGAATAAGTGGTATAGAAATGGAAGGTTTGCATCGTAGACTTTATCAAATGACATTGCATGTTTGAATTTGCAGAGTTTTCTCTCTTACTTTGGTACGACACTATTTGTTATGGACTGAATGTTTATGTTCCCCCCCAAAATTCGTACATTGAAATTTAATCCCCAATGTGATGGTTTTTGGAAGTAGGGCCTTTGGGAGGTGATTAGATCAGGAGGGTGGAGTCCTTGTGAATGGGACTAATGCCCTTATAAGAACCCAAAAAGCTAGCTTGCTTTTTTCCTGCCATGTGAGGACATAATGAGAAGTCTGCAGTCTGCAACCTGGAAGAGGGCTCTTGCCCGAACGTGAATATGCTGGGACCCTGATCTCAGACTTCCAGCCTCCAGAATTGTGAGAAATAAATTTCTGTTGTTTATAACTCAGGGTATGATACTTTTTATAGAAACCCGAACTGACTCAGACACTATTCCACTGCCCATTTAATTAAAATAACTGTAATGACAGGTCTTTAATTACTTGAAGGGATACTGCTGGTGATCTTTCCTGTCTCTTATTTTGGAAATTATTTCATATTTTTCAAGTAAAATAATTGATCATAAGACTATTTCATAAGTTTGGCTGCTGGGTCTGTGTAAATGCCTGTTTTGGAGAGGAAGGGTATTACATCTTAGCTTTTATCCTGGAAAATTTCAACCTACTACTATCTCACTACCAATAGAAGAATAATCCCTGTCAACGGGACCATGCAAATATTAATGACCACTATTTGCTTAGTGTTTTATCATTTAGACTATATATTTGTTTATTGTATCTAACCCTCTCAGTAACACTGTAAGAAAAATATTATTACATGTTGAGGAAATAAGAAGTAACAGTAATAATAATGATGCTAATAATAATAATGAGGAGGAGAAGAAGAAGGGAAGAAGATAATGACTTGCCCAAGGTCATACACACCTGAGGACACAGCTAGAATACAAACCCCTTTCTTCTGATTCCAAATTTAATACTCTTTCCACTGTGTTCTTTAGAATCAGGGATAAATGGGTGAAAGTGACTATCAATGGAAGGAATTTCAGAATTCTGATTCACAGAGTTGTAAGAAGCCTTAGGGGACTAGGAAAACTTATCCAAAACTCGAAAAGAATTGCCACCTGCGCCCAGACCTTTGTTGGGAGAGCGCAGTTTTAAAGCAAAGCTCTGACGTCTGATTCAGTGTTCTTATTGCACTGCCTCTCCGGCTCCCAGTTCATGGCACATGGCAATACATGGTAGGTATGTGCTTATTATTTATTTTTAATGCTTGCTTGCCTATTGATTTATTTATTTATTTTTCTTTATTACTGTTTTCTTTATTACTTCTCAGTTGGTTATCTTCTAGGAAGCCAGAATGACATTTTCCAATAGAAGAGAAGGCTTAAAATTTTTTCATCTTCTATACTTAAAATGGAACAAATTTAGGTTTTATGTTGGGACAGACATCATTTTCCTATTTTGGCTAAGAAAATGAGGTTCCAGAGTTCTCTATAAATTATGTACTTTATTCCTGCCCCTTCCTTCCTCTTGCATCCCTTCTCAACTTTTAAACTTTTATTCTGCTGAGGTTTCTAGTATTTTCACATAGATTGTGCAGCGTGCCAAATGTGGGTCAGTAAATGTTGTTGAAAAATAAGGAAAAAAATATATGGAAAACTGACCAGTTTTGGGGGTAAACAAACAGTGAAATGCTTTCGATTTTTTTTTTTTTTTTTTTTGGTGTTTGCATCAACCTGAATGCACTCCAAAGCTGGCTGTGATTTCTTTTCCCACCAAGTGTGTCAACAAGTTAGTCGAGGTGGGAATGCTGATTTATTGGAGTAGACATGTTTCAGAATCGGTATGGATTTAGAAAGCACTGCTGCCCTGTACTGTCATAAAACACACTGTGAAAATTATTGAGCTGGGTCCTGCAGAGATTTTAAGAAGGTACAAGGTGAGGTAGTAGTTTCTACCATAGGCTGGGGACCCTCGGGGCTGAAGAGTTACTGCAAATCCTTAACATTTCCACAGACTGAAAGAATAGTAGTTGTTCATCAAGATGACGGGCTCACAATATATAAAGGCAGCTTTGCCTATCCCGGCTTTCTCGGGTAAAAGTTCTTGTATTTTGGGGTTTGCTGACCCTGGGCCTTTGTGGTTCCCTGGGCCTTCTCTGCTCAGGGAAGTGGGGAGAGCTTCAGCCCAGAAAGGGGCCTTTTGGGAAATCGGTCCAGGGAAGGAGAAAGAGAGGCAGCTGCTAAGATTGAGAGATAAGGGCAGAAACGGAAACGGCACCTGAGGCTGTGTTTGGAGCAAGTTCAGGGGAATGCAGACAATAAGACTAGAGAGCTAAGGCACGATATGAAGAGAGCGAAGAAAAACCTGAGGAGAAGGGGATTTTAAGACGATTTGCTGTGTGTAATAAATGGCTCTCCTTTAATTCCTCTCATGGAGACTTTAGACACAATTTAAATTGTTTTTAACGGGTTTTATATTTTTCAAGATATAACACCTGCGTTTTGTATCTGACGACGTCCTTGAATGTGCTACTAAATGTACCGATCATGACACGACCAACCACTTTGCAAAAGCATGTAGATACTCTTGTAATTAATAACATAAAGTCCATTTAAAAGTGATATTAAAATCATAATAGTCTAATATCATTATGTATTTGTTGAATAAGTATATACTAGAGGGGAGGCAATGATTTTTTTTTTCTTTGTAGAGTTCTCCTGCTCCAAAAAGCTTTTAAAAGCAACTGTGATAATGGCCATGACATAGTCTGTAAATCTGCAAAGCTGTATGTAAATACAAAGCCTTCTTATTAACAGACTTGATAATGTGAAACTTCCTTAAATTCTGGTGATAGGACCCATGTTTAAGAAAAGTTGTCTAATTAATCCTCGACAGCGAATGATAACTATGAAATGGGCATAAACTACTGTGGAAGTAAGAGTCTGTCAGAGGTGGTCCTGACTTCGGGGAAGAGACAAGATCGGAGTGTGGTCTTCAAGTGTGTGGTGGATTCAGAAAGCAGACAAGATGGAGTGGACGGTCTAGGAGAAAAGGTATAAGCAAAGGTGGAGAAATTTACCCAGAAAGAACATCTTTTTTTTTTTTTTTTTTTTTTTGCGGTATGCGGGCCTCTCACTGTTGCGGCCTCTCCCGTAGCGGAGCACAGGCTCCGGACGCGCAGGCTCAGCTGCCATGGCTCACGGGCCCAGCCGCTCCGCGGCATGTGGGATCTTCCCGAACAGGGGCACGAACCCGTGTCCCCTGCATCGGCAGGCGGACTCTCAACCACTGCGCCACCAGGGAAGCCCAGAACACCATTTTTGCCAATGGGACTACTGAATAAAATGCAGCATCCCCAGCAGGACTGTCTTGATGAAACGAATGCAGGTCTCCTGAGAAGTTGCCGCTGTCAATAGGGAGTTTTGGTGAGGATTGGAGCAACTGAACTCTCACACGCTTCTTGGAGTGGTGAGAAGGTGGTATAAGTTGGTGGAATCACTGTGAAGAGCTCATTTGGTTACATTTAGTAACTTTTAAAATATTCAGACCCTGTGCTATGCAACTCCACGTTATCTTTCCAGAGGACACATACAAGAATGTTTCCTGCTGTATTGGTGATGAAAAGCTGGAAACAATTCAAATGTCCATCGACAGGAGGACAAAGAGGTAAACTGTGTTATCTTCTTTCTGTTGAACATAGACAGCAGTTAAACAATCTAAAACCATCCATCATTGGGACTTCCCTGGCGGTCCAGTGATTAAGACTTCATCCTTCCAATGCAGCGGGTGCGGGTTCGATCCCTGGTCAGGAAGCTAAGATCCCACATGCTCGTGGCCAAAAAAACCAAAACATAAAACAGAAGCAATATTGTAACAAATTCAATAAAGACTTTAAAAAATGGTTCACATCAAAAAAAAAAATCTTAAAAAAAATAAATAAAACTATCCATCATCATAGTTAAACCCAGGGACATAGGATGCAATGAAAAAGCAAATCGCAAAGTGATGTGTGCAATATGATGCTATTTCTATAAAGTCTGAAAGTCTGAAAACAGTGCAACATTTTGTTTGTAGAGATAAATGCACATAATGATGGTATAAAAATATACAATGGCTCGCAGCAACTTCTCCAGTGAGGGAAAGAGCAGGCATGGGATTAGACGGTACCCTCAAAGCTTCAACAGTATATTTTTCAAGATCTGCCAAAATTATGTGAATTTAATATATGAATCCTCTCCCCCCTTATATGTATGGCTGAAATAATTTAGAATACAAAATCAGAAAACATTAAATACTACAAAATCATTATTAAAATAATAAAAAATTAGGAAACATTAAATAATACAAAATGATTATTAAATAAACAGTGCTTTGTTTTTCTCCTTCACACCCCCTATTTCTATTCTCCAGAGGCAACTGCTCCGAGATTCTTTTGGTATTCATGTCCATATTTTTAAATAGTATGTTTTGCTGCTATTTTTTTTTATCAAATTTAAGCATTAGCTACTGTCTTCCTAGTTGTGACTGAAATTTAGCCTCCCCCCCCATCTCTGCCCCTCCCATTCTTTTAAAATAAATACATGTTTCACAGTTTGGGATTAAATCAGTGGTCAGTGTTTATTATGATCACATAATTATTGTTTATGGCTGAGCCCAATAGTATTCCTTTACAGTGGTATCTTCTACTTTCCCTGTAGTAACTCACTGAGTTACGCTATTTGCTGATTTTCTATATACCTATTGGTAATTTTCTCAATAGGCTTATAGAGTGCCTGTTCATAAATTTTCCAAACGCTCTGACAGACAAAATAATCAATTTTTTAAAATTTTCCTGGAGACTCCAGTCCGGTAAGTCTGTATTCTCCTGCTCCAGTAAGAACCAGTGTATCTCGAAGCCTGGTTCCTACTTCCCTTAAATGGACCTCCCTATGCCAAACCTTTCATTAGAGCTCTTGTTTCCTGGATCCTCTGTTTTCCTTCTAGATTTATTCTCCTGATTTGGTGGAGTAAATCTTTAATAGCTTCCTGAGTAAAGATACTTACTCAGTTGATTGACGGTTAGCTGGATAGAGAATTCCCGTGACAAATCATTTCTCTTAGTATTTTTAAGATGTTGCTCAACAATCTTATAGTTCCCATGTTCACTGCTGAAATATCCACTGCAAATTTTGTTTTTGTATTTGTGTGTGTGAATTGCTGAACCTTGTGGAAAGTTTTTAGGATCGTCTCCTTATTCCTGGTTCTCTAAACTTTCACGGTGGTATAACTCCATACGGACACCATTCATTTATGTGTCAGACACTTGTGGGGCACTTTCTCCTGCAGACAAGGGAAACTTGTGTTTTTTGTTTGTTTTATAATTCCCTCCCCTCTATTTTCTCTTTCCTTTCTTTCTGGAACTCCTGTTCATTGGATATTGGACATCCTGGATCAATTCTCTGATTTTCTTAACTTTATTTTTCTCTTTTGTATACTATTTTATAGTTGCTATTCTCCCTGGAGATTGTCTGAATTTTATCTTCCAACACTTGTTTCATTTCTGTTTCTGATATTCTATTATTATTTTATTATTATTATTACTGTTTCCAAGACTTACCTTATTATTCCCATATTATCTTCTCTTCCTAAGTGTTCAGCCTTTTTCCCTTGATTTTTCATGTTGATAACTGGTGATATCAAATATCCCTATTAAAAGGGAGACACTCAAAGGTTATTAGAAGGCCTCTGTATGTGGGGAAGATTTATTAATAAGTGGGTTCACAAGGCAGTGGCTGGACAGGGAGTCAGCCCTCCCAGGTGCAGGCCTCTAAATGCCAGCATCTAGAGATCTTTTCCTAGGCGTGGCTCTGTTTCTCCAATCTCTTTCCTAGATGATACAGTCTTGCAAACCCTCTGGAATCAGGATGTGAGAGGGAGTCAGTGTCCTGTTTCCGTCCTGTACCCCAGCCCTGCTTCTTGCTTGTGTGCCTGAATCAAGCTACTAGGGCCCGGTTTCTTCAGACCATGAGATTCGTTCTCCTCCCTGGCCTGGAACTTATTCATGAAGTTGAAGAAAGGTATGGGGCGGGGCCCTGGTGTCTTGTTCTCAGGCTCATGTCTCACTACTTCACTGATACTTGGTACCTCCAGTTCCTGAGCTGCCCAGAGTTTTGCTGGGGGTTTCAGCTTCTTTCTGTATTATGCTTAGGAGTCCACATCCTCTGCCTATCAGTCACCCACTTTTCCCTTGTCTAAAAAAGAAAAAAAAAAGACCTGACATCTCCTATCAGCAGTTCTCTCTTCTCCTCTTTTCTTCGTCATTAGAGATTTATACCTTTTTCCTTTCTTTTCAGTGGGGTTTCTGAGGGAATGGAGGTACATCCACATGTTTAATCACAGAGGTGAGTACGGCAATTTACTGTGCCTCAGTTTCCTTCTCTATAGGACGGGAATAATGATAGAATCTACCTCGCAGAATTGCTGTGAGGAATAAACGAGTTTCTACATGTCAAATGCTTAGAACAGTGTTATCACATGGAAAGTTTTCAGTATTTGCAATTGTGTTTTCATTAGTAGTATTATTCAATATGCCTTACTTGGCTAACAATTTCTTACGTGGCTCTTTGCACCTCTCTTGTAGCACGTATGATTAAAAACAAAAGACAATGTACCCTGAATTAGAACATTAGATAAAACACTAGAACAGTATAGAACACATAGTCGGTTTTCAATAAATGTTTGCTAATTCTGAATCCGTGTCTTTATTTTCTCTTCCCAGTTAGACTCCAAGCACCATTGTATATCCCAAGGACCCAGTTAGTGCTTAAACATACTAGTTCTCAAGGCTATATCAAGTTGAACCAAACTGAATTTGTGTTGGCAACTACTCTGGGGAACAGAGATATACTACAAAGCTCGATTTAGATATCAATACATTGAGTTAAATACAGATTGTTTTTTTAAACCAAAATTTTAGTGATGCTGCCTCAACATCAAAATATTTTGAGGAAACACTGTGTTTCTATTCCATGAATGCCATGCCATAAAAGAATTCAGCCAGCAAAACAATGCATTATGTATGCTGCAGTTCTTTGTTTATGTTTCATGAATTTCTTTGGATGAATTTGTTTCAGTGCTGCTTGCTCATCATAATGTCGAATTTTCCCTCTCACATTAATTCTCTTTAGCAAATTCAAGTCTGTGACAGTACTGAAATGTTTCGTTCTAAGCTTTCCTGATTTGGGAAAGATTCCTTCTTCACTTATTCTTAGTAGATAGATGCTGTTTTAAGTCCCAGCTCAGTTCCCAAGAAGAATGTTACTATGTTATGAGTGTTCTGCAGAGCGAGCCACGTAGTATACATCTAGCATACTAGGGCCAAGGTGGATCCTGACCTTCAGACTCTCACCAGGGACTCTGTGGTATAATATCAGACAATCCAAGGACGTGGGTCTCAAGCGCCAACAAAGGAAAGGAACCTAAGGCTATGTGCTACCATACACAAAGGTCACCAGAGTGGACACAAAGAAAGATGCTGGATTAACCTCTATTTCCGCTAGTGAATACCAGGTTTGGTATGCCTTTTAATTCCTCTTTCCAATGTATGCAAAACATAAACCAAGAAATAAAATTCTTTTTATAGTTAATTTCAAAATATTTGGACATACTTGCACAACTTCCCCCCGCCCCCGCCCTGTTTTCCTGTGGAACTGTATTTGATACTTATTTTAAATTGCTTTAGAAAACAGCCCTCTTGTCTTTTTTTTTTTTTTTTTTTTTTTTGCAGTACACGGGCCTCTCACTGTTGTGGCCTCTCCCGTTGAGGAGCACAGGCTCGGGATGAGCAGGCTCAGCGGCCATGGCTCACGGGCCCAGCCGCTCCGCGGCATGTGGGATCTTCCCGGACCGGGGCACAAACCCGTGTCCCCTGCATCGGCAGGTGGACTATCAACCACTGCGCCACCAGGGAAGCCCAGCCCTCTTGTCTTGACTGCTTTTTATGTCAAGTAAGGTTTAGGGCAATTTTTGCTGCAGAAGCTGGTATTTGGGAGAGAAATAAATAAGACTCTAGAAGCTAAATTCTGCAGTTTTTAAAAAGAGCCCAACCTAAGACCTTCTCTACCAGCATTTGAAAATTTTACCAAAATACGTGTGTTCTTCTGCACACATGAGCTTTTTGTTACTGGGCTCAAGCCTGTCTGAGCAAACCTTCTGCACGAAATGGGAGGTCAAGCTGTCCTAACACTTTTGACAGACCGTCTAACAGACATACTCTCATGTGTATCCCCCTTCCTTCTGCTCTGAGGGTACCTTTTGGCCAGAGGGAATAAAGCCAGAAATTATATAATTGGAATATTGGTTGTGAGACTCTTTGATCTGGGAAAGTCCATTCTGAGTCTAATAAAACAACTCAGGCTGATTTTAAATGAGAGGAACCTGATCTTTCTCATGGAGTCTGTAACTCTCGCCTATCTCAAACAGTGGGACACTAGATATACTTTCACTTTGAGTTTCTGGAACCGATCTTGACTTTATGATAAGGTATGAATCATAGGCATTGTAGAGAGCTGGCAAAGAATGAGTGTGCTTGTAAGTTCCTGGATCTTTCCCTCGAGGCTCGGTTGGCACGTTGAGAGTAAACTAAAAACCGGAACAACTAGGCCATGGGGGATGCACTCGCCAAGCTATATTTATTTATAGGCCCGGACGTTATGCAAATATTTGGCACTTATACGTTCCCTACATCAAAACAGACATCAAAAATAAGTTATGGCGCTTCTCAAAACAGTGTATCCGTCAGATACTACCAGTGGGGTGAAGCTGGCACACGAGAAGAAACCTCCACCCATCATGAGTCTGTGGCTTTAACTGGCAGAGCTTGTGTGCTCAGAGGGGAAGGCTGGCTTGTTTTTACCGCTCAGAAGAAAAGAACTGTTACCTTTTGCAGATGCATGTTTTAAAGGGCGCTGAAGGGAGCGGCAGACCTAGGCACAGAGGCAGAGGCAACATTCTATAGCCCCGATAAAGGATAAAGCCATAGGTATCCTTATTGATTTTCTGACTTTGCTTTTTCCAGAGACTAGATGTCCTCAAAATTGTAAATTACATTAACATTTCTGAACAAACATAAGATTTATTGGTGTGTGGAATTTGCACATATTTTCTGATGATCTACAGGAGTTGAATACACCATGCTAAGCACAAACTACTAAAAAATAAGGGAGACGTATCCAAACAATCTATGTCTAATGAATACTACCCATTGCATTTCAGATCAAAATTAATGTCTGTGCAACCAATCTGTAAGCCTGTAATATATTAGAATCCCATTAAATGTTAAACACTTCTTCACTCTAAAGCTTGTTCTTATTTACCATATTCTTAATAAGAAGTACTTCATTCCTCATGTTTCAAAAAAATCACTAAGGGTTATGAAAAAAAAACCACACAGTTTCCTCTGTAACTCAAGGAAAGGCAAGGGACAACGTCTTTGTTCCTCTGAAGAGGTTTTTCATGCTAATAGCCAAGGATTACTCAGCAATTCCATGGGCATTCCAAGCACTAGGAGCAAATGTGCACACACTCAATATTCCTATTCAGTGTGACACTTGAATTAAGCTAATTTACTCAGTGCAAACATGACCTTGAATTATAGCGTAATATTTTAATGTTGTGCTTAGGAACTTAACCCACGGGGAAGAATTTTAATTAGGGTGTGATAAGAAAAGACACTTAAATTGGGAGACTGGGATTGACATATATACACTAATATGTATAAAATAGATAAGTAGTAAGAACCTGCTGTATAAAAAATAAAGAAATAAAATTAAAAAAAAGAAAAGGCACTTAATTTGGTTCACTGACTTGTTGCTGTTCAGGAAATAATTGGCACTGCTTGCAAGTCGTGTGGAGGGTTTCACATTAAAGAATCATTTGGAAAATGGATCACTAGGTATATTTTGGAGCGAGAGTAAGGTCTGAGGTTCTTAGTTCTCTTGCTCATCCATGAATGATATTAAACAATGGCAAAGATTTTTTAAAAACCCTCTACTTGAAAGCATATCTTTGGTAGAGATCCAGTATCTTGCTGCTGTTTTTGTTTTTCTTCCATCATTTTTCAGGACATTCACATGCATTAAACTATTGAAAAGGAGTCCACATGTCTCACTGTTATTTTTAGCTTCTCCATTCATTCAGAAATATTTTAAAGTTATTTTAGGGTCTACTAGGTGCTATTAAGGTCTTAGTGTTTGGAGCATGGTAGTTAACAAGGCATACCCCGGTCTTCCCGAGGCTTTCAGCACACTGGGAGAGACTGACATAAACAGGCATTAAAATGTAGTGTCACATCTGCGATAACGCGTCAGCCAGCATGCTGTGTTCATCTCAACACATCCCAAACGAGGCAAAGTAGTGCAGCCAAGGTTATTTCAAATATCCCATTTACTGTGGGTTTTTAAATAATTATTAAAACTATGCATATTATAGAATAAAACAGAAATCTGGAAAAGCACTGGAACTGCATCATAAATGTAGATAACTCATATAAATTCAACCATCCCTTTTTAACATCCTTTTTAGTTGGCACAAATATTTTCTTTGATTTCCAATCTAGAGGGAGAAAATAAACTCTTCAAAGGGCCTCATTCCCAATACTATGAAACCTCTCAGTGCTCTTGTTATTGAGATAGTTTTACATTAGTCTGTGAGATTATTTGATTAATGTCTACCCCCTATGCTACGTTATAAATTCCATCAGGGCAGGGACCCAGTCTTTTTTAAATTCACTTTTGTATCCTTAGTGCCTTGCAAAGGGCTTGTCCCACAGTGGATATTTAATAAATATTTGTTGGATGGGTGAATTGATGGATGGATGGACGGATGGATGGATGGATAAACAAATAAATGAAACAGGGCTACGAGGTAGAACTCTGTTGCAGAAATGACGGTGACCTGGACTAGGGAAGTGACATTGGGATTGCAGAAACATGAACGGATTTAAGAGATAGGAAAGTAATGCAGAACTTGGTTACTGATTAAATGTATGGAGTAAGGGAGAAAAAGGTGACAAGGACGACATCCAGATATCTGGTCTGAGTAATTGGTGGGATGACAGTGTTCTTCCTTAAGACAGACAGATAAATTATAACCCAGTGCACTAAAAGGACTTGCAGATGTAATCAAAGAACAACTGTCAGTAACTGGTGAGAAATGAAAGGAAATGAGAGCCGTACTGAAACATGGGGTATCAGATATGTTCTGAATAGTGTTCAGGAGACTTAATAAGAAACTCTGCATCTTGATTTAGTAAGACATTAAAGAAATCCATTTGTATTAATTTCCTAGGGCTGCATAACAAATTACCACAAACTCAGTAGCTTAAAACAACAGAAACTTATTCTCCCACAGTTCTAGAGGCTAGAAGTCTGAAATCAAGGTGCTGTCAGAACTGTTCTCACTCTGTAGGCTTTAGGGAAGAAAGCTTCCTTGCCTTTCCCTGTTCTGGAGGCTTGTGGCAGCATGACTCCAATCTCTGCCTCTATCTTCACATGTATCTCCTTTCTCTGTATGAGTGTCTTCCTCTTATAAACATGCCAGACATTAGATTTACGGCAAACTCTAATTCAGTATGACTTCACCTTGACATAATTACATCTGCAAAGACCCTATTTCCAAACAAGGTCACATTCTGAGGTTCTGGATGGACATGGCTTTTGTGGGGACATTTTTGAGTCTACTGCATCATTCGACCTATTCCTGCGAACAGATGGAAAAATAGAAACTGAATGAAAAGCTTTTCAAAAATTATTAACTGATGTATTTGTGTCAATTATTTTTTAGTGATATTTTGAAGAGTCGTTGGACCACAGGTGTATATTATTTTCACCTACGACTTAGATGTGGAAAAAGAATGTGAGCGTAGTAAAAGGTAAGGAAGCCTCTTTAAAAGCTCAAGCTCAGTCACTCATTGGCTATATGGCTTGGGCAAGACACACATCTAAATCTCAGACTAGGTAACTATAAATCTCTGCATTCAAATACCTAGAGATTCTGAATTAAATATAATAAACAGCCTTTTAGCTACATAGCTGAATTCATAAACAGGAGAAATTGCATGGGGCCATAAATGAAGAGGAAAGAGCAAAGAGGTTGAGTACGTGAACCCAGAAGCACAGGATGTGGATGTCTGTACCAAGCAGATATCAGGCTTGGTAATCAAAGGTCTTAAAGCAGAAGATGAAACGTTCAGGCATACAAGGCATGGTGTTAAAACCGAGACCTCTCCCCCCGTCCCCTTTCACCTCAGGTCATCAAACCTCTACACCTTAAGTGAAAGGGTAGATTTTTAAAAAATCTCTCAACAAGGCTCCACTATAGGTAGGAGAAAGTGTCCCTGAGAATTCACCATAACGACCCTGAATCTTCTGTGGGTTGAAGTGGTCTGAGAAATGGATATGGAATTGGTCAGTGATGACCCTCAGGTGCCCAGAAGAGGCAATGTAAGAACTGGAGAGACACTATCTCAATGAAGGCTATAAAGAAGACCCCAAGATAAAGCCTTACTGAAGATTAATTTATGATGAAAAATGTGAAACTCCCAAGGAAACAATCTACTATGAATAAGAATGAAAAGACAGTCATACCAAAAAAATGGCATTAAACTGCTAAACCCTTTAGATAATGACATAATGCAATAGAAGCTATAAAAAACATGTTCTATAAATAAAATTTTAATTTTAGAAGAGTTTTGGATTATAGAAAAATTGTAAAGATAGTATAGAGAGTTCTCATAGACTCTATACTATTTCCCCAGTCCAAGAATCAGCCATTTCTCCGAGAAGCCCTGGTTCTTTCTAGCATTGCAAATGACACTAGAAACCAAGATCTTGATGCTAGGTGGGTTCATTACTATGGGGCTTCATGGCTTCTAGGTTTTTCAGTTGACAGAACAAAGAAATATATGTATACTTATCCATGTGTGGACACTACCTACAAATATTTATGTGTAATCTCTGTAACCATATTAAGCTAAACATGAGTTCACATTGATGTCTCCATTCTAATCCATTACCACATAGATCATTCTAGCCTCCTCCCCATGTTTTTCTGTAACCTCCCACTTCAACAGTTAGAAACCTGGCTCCCACTAACCACTATTCTACATAGTTGTTCAAATCTGGTGTGCATATATATGGTGATATCAGAATTGTTAACCTGTGTCCCCATGGGAAACAATTTTATCAAGTAGGGTTCAAGGCTTATGTAGTTTCTTTAGCTAAAATACATGTTTTTAAGTGACTACATAAGTAAATATATTAACATATGATAAAAGAACAGGAATCATAAAAGTAATACACAGTTTTGAAGAAGAACCAAGTACAAATTCTAGAAATTAAGAATATAGTCAATGAAATTAAAAACCCATTGCGTGCATTAAACAGCATATTAAACTCAGATGAAAAGAGAACTAGAAATGGAAAATAAAAGAGAAGTTCAATGACATCATGGATGGAATAAGAAAATTCACTATGTGTTTAATAGGGGTTTCAGAAAGAAGGTATAGTGAGAATAGGAAAGAGAAAATATTTTAAATTATACTAAAGACTTTGTCCAGAATACATGAAATAGATGAATTCTCAGAAAATGTAAGCACATATTCCAAACAAAATTCATAAAAAGAAAGCTTCACTTTGATACACCATTGTAAAACTGAGAAATACCTAGAAAAAAAATCCTAAGTGCAATCAGAGAAACATACAATTTACCTAAGAAAGAAAAAAAATTGTCCATCAGTCATCTTTTCAACAACAGTGATAGAAACCAAAATACAATGGGAAAGATTTTCAAAGGGCTGAGATGAATAACTGTCAATGCAAAACTCTATACTTCAGTGTGAGGTTAAAATAAATACATTTTCAAATAAATAAAAATTGAAGTGGCTTTCCATGAATAAGATTGTTGTTGGAAATGATTCTACAGAATTTACTTCCTTTAAGTGAATTTATAAAATGCACTCCAGGAAGAAGGAAATTGAACCCAGAATGAGAAATTGTGAAGCAAAGATATTGGTAAGCATGGGCGTTTACAACACAAGCATTAACCTTTTTAAACAACATTAATCGAGATGATTAATGTATAGAGTTAATAAGTAATACAGCACTAAACTACTGATAACAATAAGCTATAAGATGGAGGGTGATCAGGGGTAAAGCATTCTAAGAATATTAAACTGGAGAGAGTCAATTTGATTTTTTTAAAGTTGAGTATGCATGTTAACCATAAAAGTAGATTGTCTAATTTTCAAACAGGGAGGAAAAAAAAGAGGAATAAAGTAAACGTGATCAATGCAATAGGTGATAAAGAAGAAACAATAAATAAATAAGGCACAAAACAAGATGGTAGAATTAAACACAAGTACACAGTGGTAACATTACAATTAAAAAGATTTAAATTAGCAGTTAAAAGATACAGATTATCAGAGTGAAATTACATGCAGCTTACAAGGAGACTCACCTAAATCATAAGGATACAGAAGAAAATGAAATTTAAAGGATAGAAAACTTATACCATAGGAACACCGTCATCCCCCTGTATCTGAGGGCTCTGCATGCATGGATACAGGGGTCTGACTGACTGTACTATGCCATTTTATATAAGGGACTTGAGCATCTGCAGATTTTGGTATCCACGGTGAGTCCTGGAACCAAAACCCTGCAGATACCGAGGGAGAGGGATGACCGTACTACCCCAAAGAAAGTTGATACAACTATATAAATGTTAGATAAAATGTGTTACAGCAAAAAGGCAGTATTCAGGATAAGGAATGATAAAACATTTCTTACCCTGCATATCTAATTTAAAAACATAAAATGTATTATATATAAAATATACATATATTTAAAACATTTTATATATATTTAACATACACATACATTTTATATATATAAATATATATATGTATATGAGAGAGAGATGTAAAATTTGACAAATCCACTATCATACTAGTAGATTTCTCTCATAATTGGTAGTAACAGGTAACATTTATTAAGATTTCACTATGTCATGTACTATTCTAACTGCTTAACATGTGTCAGTATATTTAATAGTCATAACTTTATAGATAGATTTTATTTTTTAATGACTTTGTAATAACTACATTAAAATGAACAACTTTATACAGTAGATATTATTAAACTTCACTTTGTAGATTAGGATCTTGAAGCATATAGGGACTAAATAAACTGCCCAAGGTCTCAACTTGTAAATGGTAAGAGCCAGGTTGGGAACCCAACAAATCTGCACTATTAACTTCTACAGAATAACAGTTATCTGTAAATTAAAGCATACAAAAAATATTAAGGTTATGGAAAATTTGGATAACATAATCAATAGCTTGATCTAATGAAAGTATACTAACTTTGTAATCTAAAGTAAGAAATGCATTCTTCCCAATTATACACGGTTCATTTATAAATACTGACCATGTTTTAGGGTACAAAGTAAAAGGCAATGAAAAACAAAAATCAGAATCTTACAGACCATGTTTTATGACATTAAAATTAAATTAAAAGTCAGTAATTAAAAACGATTGCCAATACTATTAGTTTTTCAGAATACATATTGCTAAGAAATATGTTGATCAAAGAAGGAATCATCAAATTTAGCAAATATTTAGATAGAAATAAAAATATCAAAATATATCTGGCTACATATACTATATATAAAAACTATTACATTTATAGATACTATGCATCAAAACTAACTGCAGCAAAACATTCTAAAAGAATCATTGAAAGCCTTCACACCAAAGAAAAAAAGCCCCCAAATTAATAAGCTTATTTATTAATAAATTATTAATAAATAAGCTAGAAAGTGTCCAACAAACTAAACTCAAAAATTAATGAAATAAAATAAACAATACAGCATATCAACAAATCCAAAAGTTAGTTCTTTTAAAGACTAATAAAATGGTTAAAATTCTGTCAAGGTTGATCAAGAAAAAAAGGAAAGACCTTCAGATATTTCTAAAACTCCTTAGAAAAGTTATTAATAATTTAGGACAATGATTTGAAAATCTGGATATAATGGGCAATGTCATAAAAATATTAATGCTAAACACATTTAATGAGAAAAGAAAATGCATAAATTGTTAAAATTCTCCAACCATTCTTTATGTCTGTGTCTTTATAGCTGATTCATTTTGTTATACAGCAGAAACTAACACAACACTGTAAAGCAATTATACTCCAATAAAGATGTTAAAAAAAAAAATTCTCCAAACATCTTTCCTTCAAAATACACCAAATCTAGATGCATTTTTAGGTGAGTTTTTGCCAAAGATTCAACCTCAAACTCATACAATTTTTTCCAGAGGCTACAGAAAGAAACATTCCTAGCTTATTTAAGAAGTAATAGAAACTAACACACCATTGTAAAGCAATTATACTCCAATAAAGATGTTAAAAATAATAATAAAATAAAATTACCACCAAAAAAAAAAAAAGAAGTAATTCAGTCACTAATATTTTGGTTCTTTTATTTTTGGGAACATGGGACATCTAAGAAAAAATATTATAACCAAAAAGAGTTTAGTAAGAATGATAAAATACAATTATATGCAATTAATTGGATTTTAAGCAGGACAACAAATAATTCAAAAATATAATCACAAAACAACCAAAACTATTTAAAAAATCTAAAATTTGATCTCAAAAACATATTCAACGCTTTTATAAAGAAAGTATGGCAAAAAAAGAAAGTGGCACTGCTGAAATAGATAAAAATAAACCACATTTAGTTTAGAGAGATCATATTCATGGGTGGCGAGACAACATTATAAATTAAGTGATTATCCCTACAATTAAATTGGAACATTAAGTGCAATTTCAGTAAAAACACACAAAATGAGTTATTTCTTTGAAACCAAGTCAGTAAATATAAGGAAGAACAAATGTAAAGATCAGTTAGGGCAAACGTGATGAGTCTTACTAACATAATTTAGACTGTAAGTGTGATGTATGTGTATATATAATATATATATTATATGATATGTAAGAAAAGATAAATAGATGACTTCATGAGAATAAAAAGCACAGAAACAGATCCATCATGTATGAAAACTTGAATTATAACAGAGATTTCATACAAATCTGTGGGAAGAGAATAGATTATTCAATAAATGACCCTAGAAAAACTGGAAAAGAAGTAAACAAACTGGAAAGAAATGAAATTGGATCTCTACTTCTTGCCCTGTGTACAAATGGTCTCCAAGTGGACTGAAGACATAACTGTGAAAAGCCGAACCTGAGTACATACCATTTAAGACACTATGAGCACAAGGAATAATTTCTTGATAAACAACTGGAACAGAACATTGAAAATATTGATAAATTTGATTGCATTAAAATTTAAATCTTCTATGTGGCCAAGACCTATAAACATACTGGAAGATAAACCACGGGTTTGGAGAAGATATTTATAATGCATACAACCAAGAATTAGTATTTAAAATGTATATGTAATGGCTGTAAATAAAAAGTTTTTAAAGACAACCAGAAGAAAATTAGAAAAAGGGATAGAAAATTTCTGGAAGAGGAAAAACCAGTGTCTGATAAACGTACAAAAAACAGTTCAACTTCATTAATAATCAGGGGAAGACAAATGAAACCATGAAGTTATACCATGTTACCCCAACAGATTGGCAAATACTAAAAGACTGAAAATACAAAGTATTGGCAATGATATATGGAGAAATGAGAGCTCTCATACTTTACTGGTGGGTGTATAAAAATGTATAACCATTTTGGATTTGGCAATAACTAGGAGTTAACATTAGTGTATACCCTTCAACAAAGCAATTCCTCTAGGACTATATTTTAGATTAGAACCATTCACATATGTGTAATGGAGTACCTGTATGAGAATAGTCACTGCAGCATCATTTGTAAAAACAAAATATTGGATGCAATTTAAGTATCCATTAACAGGAAAATGGAAAAACAAAGTATTGCATAAAAAGTCATATTAAAAATTAAATTGAATATACCGCCATTCCGTGTATTAACTTAGAAGATGTATTTCAAAGATCCAATGTTGCAAAATGGCATGATTTATATACGGTTTGAATATGTGCAAAACTCATTCTATGTTGTGCATTATACCTGCTTACATAGTAAGCTTATATAAACATGCCTGGCAATAATACAAACCGAATTCAGGATACTTTCTGGGCTTAGAGGGGCCTTATCAAAATCTGTTATGCTTTATTTTTTAATAAAAATATATCAACTCATGTTTTCACAAAGCTATGAACCAAATATAACATACACTTTTTTTGGTAAAGAGATATTTTGTAAAAAGGTAAAAAAAAAATTCGTTGAAGTATTTCACAATAAAATATTTTAAGTGAAAAACACTGTTTATTAAATGAATATAACAATGAGTAATACAGGCTTGGAGTGTGGATGGGATTTTAAGGGGTTGAGAGGAAGAAAGAATTCCAGATGAGAATCTGGACAAGGGCAAACACACAGCGGCAGGGCCACGTAGGGGGAGAGTCAGGGAGAAACCTCAAGCTCTGAGAGAGACTGTGTGCAGTGGTGAGGGGCAGGGCCTTCAGAGTCAGAGACAAGACTTTGTTCCAGGCCCAGTTCTAGTGTCTACCTCATGCGGTTGTGTGAAAATTTAATCAGGTGTACAGAAAGAGTCTGGAGCACAGCACTCGGTCTCTAGTACTTCCTCCGTAAGTGGCCATTACTGTGGCGGCCATGAGGAGGGAGGGGGAGTATGGAGGAAGGAGGCAAAGACAGCTTGGTACCAGATTCTCACAGACCTTGAAAGACTTCGGACTTTATCCTGAAGACAGTGAAAAGCCATTGGTGGTATTTTAGTATGAAAAGAAGTTAAGGAGACCACTGTGGAACCGCAGTGAGGGGATAAGGGTAGTGTGAGACCTTCCTAAAGGAGGCCAGTCAGGGTTTGATGACTAAAGGGAGGGAGGGGAGGCTGGCAGAGGACACTGGCATTTCAAGTCTGAGTGAATTAAAGGGGAAGATGCTATTAGTATAAATAGAAACGTTATTTTGGAAGTAAAATCTGTTTTACAAGAAGTAAAATAGTATCATTGGTCCAAATCCACCCCCAGTCCAGCCATCAGTAAAGCCTCTTGAGTACTCTCTTTCCATCTTTCCATGACAGGCAGGGTAACCCTGTGAACGGTGTCTATGATTTATGGACGAAAAATCTGGGTTTAAATCTTGGCTCTGTTAAAATACTACCAGTCTCAATTTGTTCATCTGTTGAATGGGGATAATAACACCTACTTTGCAGGGTTCTCGTGAAGATGAAGTGCATTTTGTTCCAGGTCCATGATTCTGCTTAGAAATGTGCACTGGGTCTTAAAACAGAGAGGAGGATGAACTGTTGCCAAGAACTCCAAAGTGAATGGGCTCCCAGCTGATTGCAGGTTTACAGAAAAATGATGAAAATTTCTGGCGTAGACAGTAATGAAGAGGTTCAAAACAGCAATTCTTCTTTCACACAGGGTAGTAATTTAACTTGAGTAAGTTAAAACACCGGTGAATAACTGATTGCAAAGTATGCATTATGACGTGCATAATTTAGTCAAATAAAAGCTCATGGAAAAGTCAATTTCAAGAAGAGATGTATTAACTCGGGCTATAGGCACAGTGCTTCTGTCTAGAACATCCTCTGAAATTTTAAAACATAAGTGGATTCAGGGAAATTGCCAATTACTTACTTGAGGAGAAACAGTTTTGTGTGCATGTGAAAATATGTATCCTATATAATTAAATACTATTATATATTCTATTAGCATAGACACCATATGTCCAATATATGAGCTACCTTATATTCAGTACAAATCATATTTTTATAAATATTATATGTGTTATAGAAATATACGTATACTTAAAGTAGGTACCATATACATTATATAACCAGATGGAGTACATATGTTAGGTAATACTTATACACAGCCTACAGAATACGTAAGTTATACGTATCTTGGGACTTCCCTGGTGGCACAGTGGTTAAGAACCCACCTGCCAATGCAGGGGACACGGGTTCAATCCCTGGTCTGGGAAGATCCCACATGCTGTGGAGCAACTAAGCCTGTGAGCCACAACAACTGAGCCTGCGCTCTAGAGCCTACGAGCCACAACTACTGAAGCCCACATGCCTAGAGCCTGTGCTCTGCAACAAGAGAAACCACCCCAATGAGAAGCCTGCACACCACAAGGAAGAGTAGCCCCCACTCGCTGCAACTAGAGAAATCTTACAACGCAGCAGTGAAGACCCGACACAGCCAAAAATAAATAAATAAATAATAAAATTTTAAGTTATGTATATCTTTATATCTCTATAGATACTATACATTAAACTGCATACCTGGTATATAGAAGTCAGTGAAAAAGTATAAGTAAAAGCATTTTGCACACCTTAAGACACTACAGCCATCTTACCGTGCATATTATATGTACATATACCAATCCGCCAAAAGACCGTAATAGGGAAGAACAAATCTGACTCCATGTTGGATCTGTCTTTTTACTTTAACCTTTGTGCTCTGTTGCCTGTGCTTAGTCATGCTGGCTCTTACCTTTTGTAAAAGAATGTTGTTTATAGCCTGAAATATACATGATAGCCCATTCTCAAGGCTCTGACCTTTAAAGGTATGACACTCTTCCATTCATATAGAGATAAAATGTTGCAGAACAGAGAATAACATTTGTCTTGTTGGAGGTTTACAGGAACATCATGACCTGACCTACTGGACAGATGCAAGAACAAAGGATTCTGACATCAAGAAGTCTGCAACAACCAACGACACCTCCTCCCCATTCAGTATAAAAGAAGCCTGAATTCTAACTCGGGTAAGATGGTTCTTTGAGACACTAGTCTGCCATCTTCTCAGTCTGCTGGCTTTCTGAATAAAGTCGTTATTCCTTGCCCCAACAACTTGTCTCCCGATTTATTGGCCTGTCGTGCAGTGAGCAGAACGAGTTTGGACTCGGTAGCAGGACCAGCAATATATAGAAGAATTATACAGTAGGGCTTTTAACAAATTTCTAATATGAAAGTGATCTACTCTCCTCTTCACAATTATTAGTTTGTCAGGGCTCAAAATCTCCAGTGAACCCACCTATGGATCACAAGTATTCTGACCAAAACCAAATAAAAATTTTTTTAAAATATGAACCAGTTCATACTGAAACCAAACTTTTATATTCTTTTATATTTTCCAAAATATCTAAGCCAAAAGAGGCCCTCTCAGATTATTAAAATGCATGAGTTACTGCATGTTGTAAACACCCCTGGGTCGTCATAAAATACGGGGTGTGCCAACGTTCCTTTAGTGGGAGCTCTACTTCGCTTCACCTGCGCTCTGCTGCCTGGGCTCTGGATCCACTGTGGACACCGAGCCTGGCTTTCTGATGAGGCAAGAATTAATTGCACTGCAGGGTTTTTGTGTTCACAGGCTTGAATGCCAGGATCTCTGAATAAGAGACCGTGGCAGCTCTGTGTTATGGATGGATGGACAGGTAGAACAACCCAGCTCCGGAAGGCTGGGACCCTTCTCCCTGAGCCCCAGACTGCCACTTATATGGCAGCATGCAGTCTGTTTTCTAGACCTTGGATTGCCACGGAAACAAACGATCAAAATTCTCATGAGTTGATGGATGGCAAGGGTCTGTGATGGTCAGCAGCGCTTCTCTGCTTTATTGTAATTGACTTTAATGTCACAATCACAACATTGTCTGTTTCAAACATTTTTCACCCTCCTCCGGGCATCTGACTACCTGAATTTTCAGCACTCCAATACATGAGCAATTACATATTTGTGTATGTGACTAACAATTAGTGAGCACCGGCTTTGCAGTACACATGGTGGTAGACACTCGGAATACAAAGATTAATACCATATAGAGACTGTCTGAAAAGAATGAACTCATAAAATAGGGAATTAGTACAGAGCTAACGACAATTTAAGTGTGGCATGTGCGATACTAATGTTGTAAGCGAAAACCATGGGAGCACCAAGGAGGGTAATCAAGTCTATCTCGAAGACTTCTCAGTGTCCCTGAAGGATGGGTTGGATTTTGATGAGTTAAGAAGTAATTATGCAAGATAGCACGAGTGAAGTATCCGGTAGGCTTACAGGGCTGGATTGCAGCAGGCAAGGAGAAGGGGCAAAAGATGAGCTGAACAGGATGCAGGAGACAGAAAGAGTCTAGTGTGGATTTTTCCTATACACAGTGAGGAGACTAGATGGCTTTTTGTGAGGGAGGGTAGCAGGAATGGAATTCCAGGTTCCTTCCTACTGTTTCATGCTGGAGAGCAAGCTGTACTCGTCCCAGACTGGCACCAAATACACTGGCAGGCCTGCACAATAGCACCTTTTGGATTAGTAGCTCCAAGTAAGACAGCTATGCTGACTACAACCCTGCCATCTCCTATAAAGCTGTGGACTCCTATGGGGTCTTGGAAAGTAATCACTTTGATGTTAATTGATGCCAATTGGAGAGCATTTACGGTGATTTGGAAGGTCAAAGAAAACATCTTAAAAGTAATTTTCAAGATCAGATCACATGCTAGTTTAAGGGAGGAAGAAATCAGTGCCCCTGGATTTAACACAAATCACTCTTACTGTGGTGGTCCGATGGTCACTGAGGTCATCTCCACTCAGGGCCACACAATCAGCAGGTGAACACAGTACAAGTGTCATCGAGGGCACAGAGAACCCCTGCTTCTGAAGCCTGTCACAGGGAGCCAGGGAATCAAAGAAAGCTAGTGACGGAAAGCACTCAGAACCCCTCCTGTCGCCCTGTTTCTGACAAATAGAGGACCACAACCACAGGCTGCAAAGCAAAGCAGTCTTAATCTTGTCCCCAGGGGAGCCAGGGATGACAGCTGCCAGCTATAAGGGACGGAAAATCACAGACAAAGCCTCTACTCTCCGTCACCGTATTTTCCCAATAAAAAAGCCAGGGCATGTCCTCTGACAAAGAAGGTATTCCAACTTGTGATTACTTTTCACAGGTAAACAAAGGGAGAAAATATTTGTACTGTGAACTGTCCCGAAAATTCCACATGGAAAAGGAATGCACATTCTTAGGGACATGCTCTAGGAGGACAGGTATCTAGCTGCTACAGTTGGAGGGGAAGCTGTTTCATGTTGCAGCCCTCTGTTTGAAGGGAGAGGAGCGCCAGCCACAGCAGGACAAAAGACAGAGGGTGATATTGCCTAAAGAATTCACTTAATACATATTTATTACTGAATAAATGAATAAATTAATAGCTACAGACTATGTAAGGCACAGGCAATGGGAGGGGCAGATAAACAATCCTGTCCCCAGGCTGTAGAAAGAATTGCAGTCATGCTCCCAGGCCTTCCTACTCAAAATGTGGGCCCTAAATAGTAGCAGTGGCCTCCTCTGGGAACTTGTAGAAATTCAGAATCTCCGGCCCCGCACAGACCTATTAAGTTATAATCTACATTTTAACCAGCTCCCCCGGTAATCATATGTCCAGTCATAGTCATTAGAAAGGACACATGGATGGGACACAGAGTTATCTGAAGCTAACCACTGTCTGCAGGCTGTGAAGACAGGCAGTGAAAAATCCCAGGTTTCATGAGGAATAAACACACAGACAGAAACAATCACAGGTTGAAAGAGATTTTCACAGTCACAGATGATATGAGATACAGACCAGGCACAGGAACAGAATAAATGAGAACTGGCTAATGTAATGGTATATACTAATCTAAAAAAAAAAAAAATTTGAAAACAAATTTCCCCTGGTGTCAAAATTTCCCCTGGTGTCCCCTCCTCCCTTTTCTTTTAGCATTCTTTTTAGAAAACTTGACATTGGAAATGCTTTCTCTGTCTGTTTGAAATGTATGTAAATCTTTTTAAAAGCTAAATAAGCCTCTGGCCAGTTTAGTCACCCCAGAATGTCTTCCTTGGGAGCCCACTGGCATCTCTTTGAAATGTGAGTATGGGAAGGATGGTACCCGGTCTTCCTGTCTCTGTGGGAGTTGAGCTTATGTGCCTGGCTCCAAGTTGTAACTAGCTTCTTGTCATAAAGTTAAAGTTCTATTTTTCCTTTGGATAAAGATAATTAACATGTATGTAGTGGACTGTATTTGCCTGGCTATATAAGCAGATGGGGTTTCTTTCTGTCTTTGCAATCTCTTTAGTGGATTGCCTGTGATCCTTACTGCAGTCTGGTTTAATGCTAATCTCCAATGAAACAGTTTCTTTTTTTTTTTTAAATAAATTTATTTATTTATTTATGGCTGTGTTGGGTCTTCGTGGCTGTGCGCAGGCTTTCTCTAGTTGCAGCGAGCGGGGGCTACTCTTCGTTGTGGTGCGTGGGCTTCTCAATGCAGTGGCTTCTCTTGTTGCAGAGCGCAGGCTCTAGGCACGCGGGCTTCAGTTGTGGCACACGGGCTCTAGAGCACAGGCTCAGTAGTTGTGGCGCACGGGCTTAGTTGCTCCACAGCATGTGGGATCTTCCTGGACCAGGGCTCGAACCCGTGTCCCCTGCATTGGCAGGCAGATTCTTAACCACTACGCCACCAGGGAAGCCCCAGTTTCATTCTTGTCTACATTTCGCAGAGGATTCTTGTGGGTTGGCAGGGAGTTTTATTTTTAAATTATTTCTCCATCACCAATCACAAAAGGCATGAGGATTGGATCATCTTTGCCACCAACTGTGACAGGTAAAATGACTCCCATCACAACTTCAGGGGAAGGCAGCAGAGTCAAGGGTGGATTGTCATTTGATTTGTATTTGACAGCTTATAATGTATAGTAGTAGGTATTCATTACATACATTAAAATGGAATTAGGACGATGCAACAATGGAAAAACAGGAACTGCTCTTTAGGCCGAAGTGCAAAATTCTGAAAGCATAAATATCTTAGAACGCTTTTCCTTAAACTAGCAAAGCAAAGTGGTCCATCTAATTCTAAAAGTCACAAATGATGACAATGAGGGAGGAAAACCTGAGCAACCTGCCTTTCCCACCAGAGAGACTCTGCCTAGACTGGGAGGCCCTGGCATCACTGACTTTGCACAGGGGGATTGGAGCCCAGAGCAGTGTACCTGGCTACACAGTAGGTACATCTCCTTTAGAAGACCCCCACAAGTGTTGTTTGGTCCATTTACTTATTCATTCATTCCTATCCCCAACATTTATTAAACATCCTAGGGAAAAAGTTTCAGCCCCGGGTGCTGGATGTATAATCTGATTCAAGCTCAGGTCTTACTCTCAAGAAGCTGACAGTTTGTTGCGGAAGAAAGACCCATAAAGGAAAAGGATTATAGCAGAGGGTGATAAGGGCCGTGATTAGAATCTGCACAAGAAGTGAAAATTCAAAGGACAGCTGACAGCCTGGGCTAGGTCCCGGAAGTCTCTGGGAAGATGGGACAGCTGAGCCCTATCTTGAAGCTGGGAGTCCAATCTCTGTAGCTGTGGCTCTCACATTCCTTCCCTTTGGTCTGGCTAATTCCTAAAACCTAGATCCTCCAGGGCTCCATTTATGTAGCCTCTACTAGGAAGCCTTCAGAGGCCCTGCAAGGCCAGGATAGGGGACCCTCCTTTGTGCCCCATCACAGTATTAGTCTTCATTGTCAGCGCTCATCTACCTGTCACAACACACTGTGAGCTCCTTTAGGGCAGGGACTGTGTCATATTCACCTCTGCATCTCCAGCACCTAGCATGATACCTGGTGCACAGGTAGTACTTAATAAATGCCTGTGAAATGACTGAATATTAGGTGAAAAGCAGTCATTGAGGTATGAGAGACAGGGAGTGGCAGGGGAGGAGAGGAGTTACTGACAACCCCAGTAGAGAGAACAGCATGAGCATAGGAAGGCAAAAAGCGGTTAAGTATCGTGATAAAGAATGACAAGTATTTTGCAGCCGCTGGACCATACATTGCAAGGGAGAGAATGGCAGGAGATAAAAGACCAAAACTAAGCAGAGACCCTGTTTCAGTCTCATGGTAAACGGAATCAAGTGCCCTTCTCCACTGATCTGTTTCCCTTTGACAGGGTCTCAAGGGTTGCCCATTGAAGTCAACATTTGTCTAATATAAACATGGTACAGAAAATTCTCCCTACCACGTGACCCACAGAGATGCAGTACTTATATAGCAGTGGAATTTCAAAACAGATGTGGCCTTAACTACAGCCCATTGTGAACCTTTGGAGGACCCTTCTCCAGAAAAAGAGCTATCCACCTGAGAGGGAATCCTCATGCAAACTGGATCCAGGAATTGGACACAACGTGCCACCACAAATATCTAATTAGCACCTACTACGTACCAAGTTGCAGAATGTCTGAGAAGACCCTGCTTGGCCACTAGGAGCTTTCAACACAACTTGTCAGTGGGTACGGTCCACGGTGGTGGAGGATCAGAGGCCAGCTGTGGCTTAGTATCTTTGTATCCTAATCTGACTCAGTTTTGAGGCTCAGTACTGTATAATACTTATTGGGACAAGTATTGACCTCAGAGATGGTCTTGAGAGGAACCATGGAAATCAGCCAGTTCGTTGCACTGGGATGGGGTCTGGATGAAAGGTCAGAGGATCTGAGTTCTGTCTCTTGCTCTGTGTTCGCTAGCAAGTCATACGCTCCTGTTTTTGAGAATGCAATGAGATCTGGGATGCAGAACTCTAGAATAATAAACTATTATTTATTATAACAAAGCATTTTATTACTCATAAAAATCAGTGCCAAAACTGATCAAGCAGTCACTATACGCCTGGCTAAATACAAAGGCATTAGGGAACACAGAAAAGAACACTTTCTGTTCCCACCCTTAAGATTCTCCTTACTTTGACGGCAAAGACAAAATTGACATACACATAATAGAGAACAATTAAGCACTGATTCTTAATGCAGTCTGAGGACAGACAAGAGGAATCATTGAGAGAAGGAATTTTTGAGGAAGGCTGTAAACTGAATGGCACAGAAGGAATTTACCCTTTATTTTTTCCTCTCCTTTCTTACCCTTTCATACTCCCACATTTAAAAAAAATAACAACTTTCTATACATATTCATCATAAAAACTCTCAATAAGCTAAGATTAGAAGGGAACTACCCTAATGTGATGAAAGTCATTTATGAAAAACCGACAGCCAATATTATATCTATTGCTTGAATTCAAGGTTGTCTGCTCTCACATTTTAATTCAACACTCTACTGGAAGTTCTAACAAGGCAATGACGCATGGAAAGCTAATAAAAGTCGTTGGGTTTGGAAAAAAGGAAGTGCAAATATCTCATTGCAGGAAACATGATTGCCTCTATAGAAAATGCTAAGGAAACTACAAAGCAACTAATAGAACTAATATGTGTTATACGATACAAGGTCAAGATACAAAAAGTAATTGTAGTTTTATATATTAGCAGCAAACTTTTGGAAAATGAAATAAAAAATAATTATAGTAACTTCAAAAGACAGACATAAAATACTAAGACATGAATTTAACAAAATATGTTCAATACCTATACACTGAAAAGTACTAAAACTTGCTAAGAGAAACTAAAAATACTTAAATAAAAGCAAGATATACCATATTCAAGGATTGGAAAACTCAATAGACAATTATTTACAGTTTATTTAGAGTTCTAGAATAGGCAAACTAGAGCTGAAAAAATTCAGAACACTCTGGAGGTGTAAGACTGAGAAAAGACATGAAGAAATTTTCTAAAGCTATGGGACTATCCCATGTATTAATAAGACCATGAATCATACAGATGTACACATTTGTCAAAACTCAAGAAATTTTATATCCAAGATTTTCATGTTCACCGAATGTAAATTTTATCTGAGTAAATATGCAAATCATATTGAACTCTAGTTAGTAAGTTTGCTTTTCACTGTGGTTTGGGATAGCAATTCTGAAACTACTCTTTGTGTATTATAAGCTTGAGCAGATGAGTAAATGTACTGAGAAAATGGGAACCAGGTTTCTATCTAGGGTATTCTCATTATTACACATTTGTATGTGTTTAAATATATATATTATTAGATATATATATATATTCCTTAGATATGTCCACGGAGGTGGTCTAAAAGCCATAACACATCAGTAGCAATGATCATACCTTGAATCCAGATTTTTAAATATCACTTTCTATTAAAAGGAACCAAGACCCTTAGAGAAGTAGATTACTCCAGGACTGAGGGAGGGAAATTATGAGTTGATCCTAGAACATCTTATTTTGCCAGAAAGTAAGGAATTATTCAAGGAATAATGGGGACATTATAAAGGGACACCTGAGAGAGGTTGAAGCAGCTCCCACTGGACAGATATGGGACAGTTTAGGCATCAAAATAAATAATAATAATAAAAAATGGGCTTCCCTGGTGGCACAGTGGTTAAGAATCTGCCTGCCAATGCAGGGGACATGGGTTCAGGCCCTGGTCCAGGAAGATCCCACGTGCCGCGGAGCAACTAAGCCCGTGCGCCACAACTACTGAGCCTGTGCTCTAGAGCCTGCGAGCCACAGCTACTGAAGCCCACACACCTAGAGCCCCGTGCGTCGCAACAATAGAAGCCACCGCAGTGAGAAGCCTGCGTACCACAGCAAAGAGTAGCCTCCGCTCTCCGCAATTAGAGAAAGCCCACGCACGCCCCACCTCTCCACAACTAGAAAAAGTCCACGCAGCCAAATATAAATAAAATAAAAACAAATAAATTTAAAAAGTAACAATGTATTTTTAACTCATTGAATAAAATAAAAATCCATGAGTGTATACCAATATAAACCACAAATAAATAAATAAATGGGAGAAAATGGAAAACTTTCAGTAGAATTGCAATATATATAGTTATGATTCTAAAAGTAGAAGGCCAATGTTTGACGGGTAATAAGATATTTACATAGTCTCAATTTTTTTCCCCACAAAATACCTATTAGTTACAAAGGGAAAATGGCACACTTACATTGCAGAAACCTGGTAGACATTACCTCAATCAAGTGATAATGTTAATATCACCAAAATTAGGACAAACGGCCATTATGTGGCTCCTATGAAGGACTTAATATCACTTTTCTGGTATCCTGACAAAAATGCATAAGTTAAATCTAGCTGTGAGAAAACATAAGATAAACCCAAATTGAGAGACATTCTACCGAATTAATTGTCCTGCTCTCTTGAGAACTCTCAAGCTCAAGAAAGATGAAAAAGGATGGAGAAATGATTCTAGATTAAAGACTACTAAAGAGATGTGACAAATAAATGAAATGTGTGATCTTGGATTGGATCCTGAACTGGGGAAAAAAGCTTATAGGATATTATTGGAGCAGCTGATAAAATTTAAACGTGGACTGTGGATTACAAAACAGGTTATGGCAATATTAAATTTCTCAAATTTGGATGATTGTACGTGATTATGTAAGAAAGTGTCTGTTCTTAGAAAATACACACTGATCTTGTTCTTAGAAAACAGGCACATTTAAGGGTAAATGAGAAAAATATCTCCAACTTATTCTCAAATGGTTCAGGAAAGAAATATATGTATGTATATATATATAAAATGATACAGCAAATGAGCAAAATGTAAACAAATGGTAAATCTGGGTAAATTGTATACAGGATTTCCTTGTACTACTCTTGCAATTTTTCTGTTTGAAATTATATAAAAATTATAATTACAAAAACCGTGGCAGGATGACTAAGATAAGTCAAGATGATGGTTACATCTTGAGGGAAAGGGACGACAGGGAGATGTTACTGGGAAAGAGCATGCGGGGCATAGGGAGACGTCACATCCTTGGAATTTTCTGTTTCTTTGAGTATTAGGTATATGGCCGTTTATATTATTACTATTAGTGAAACTCTCAATATATGTTTTACACCTGTTTCTGTAGGTTTGATTCATTTAATGAACGAAAATGAGAATCTGAGAGGATAAATAAATTACCATCCAAAATGATACTACTTATTCATGGTGAAATCAGGGCTAAAACCCGAATCTTGGATCCCTGTCAAGTCCATTTCTCTGCCAGGTGACAATGTTGGGGGGAACCATGATAAGGTTAATATGTGCTTGGCTAGAGGACTCCCAAATCCTGACGTTACCAGCCATCCCTCTCCACATGGTCCTAAAGGGAAATATATGCACAGAAAAATGTCCTGGCGACTGACAAAGCAAAACTTCAGTGCTGACTAGGTCCCTGATCCCTAAACCCAATGCAATCTGTGGTGAGTAAGCTGGACCAGGTAGAGAACTTCTCTTTTCTAGGCTCAAGGTGGTCAGACCACCACAGCAAGCTGAATGACCTTCTCCATTCATTCTCCCTAACGACACCCAAGTCTCAGACTGTGTATGATCCTAATGGTGACAAAAGTTTTCACCAGGGCAGCCCAGCCGGTGAGCGGAATAAAAATCCTCCTTGTGTAAATGCTTATTCATCTCCTGCTTAGGTCCCATTTAGTAAAAGCTATCCAATCAGGATTCTTGGCCTCAACCAAGTAAAAATGGTACTACTTACCCTCGAGAATAGAGGGGAAAGTGAGTTGTGAGCCTGTTCTGGCCAACAGACATCATTGTCTGTTTTTATTTTAGGCTATCCTCAGGGCCAACAGACCACAGAGGCAGGTACCTATTTGAGATCCACCTGTCTTGTGAATATAGAAACTAAAGGAATTCATGCCTGTGGCATCTTGTGAGCAAATCCAATCATTAACATTTCTTGTCTGCTTTCCTGTTATGCGACTATAAAAAGATATCAACAGTACATTTAAATTTTCCTGTTGAGAGGAAACATGCAGATCATAATGAAGGTAAGAAAATGCTTATAACCATATGTTTGTTCTCACAGAAAATGTGCCAATGTAAGAAATGTTCCATTTTAAAGTTTTCGGCACCATGTGGTAGTGGTGGGTTGAAACTTCCATGGCAGGTTCTTTCGGTTTTTCTCCCCCTCATATTATATCTTTACCTTGTTCAATTTAAAGGTTTCTATACTACCACCTCCTCCCTGCCTCTTTCCTCACCACCACCCTCTCCTTTGTATTAAGGTGCAGCCTGAAAACACATTCCAAACAATGTCATATTCCATATGCTTAGAGATAAAGGAAATGGTTGCTTAGCAACAAGGCCCTGGTAAAAATTCTGAGCATTCTTTTACTTTTCCTTTCCAATTTAGGGCAATGCTCAGGAAGCTGTCTGCGAAGAGATCCAAGACTAGTAGAACTCTGTCTAAAACAGAGGGAAGTAACGAAGGAGGAAGAGAAAGAGGAGGAGGAGGGGGAAAAGAAGGGGGAGAAGCATTAAGGCCCTTCTGTCACAACTTAAGTGTTATTCCCATTGGCAGTGGGAATGGAAAGACTTGGCCAAGGTGGGATAGAGCACTTCAATTTTCCATTTCCCTTCTGATTTTCCTGATGTTTCCCAAACTTAATTCCAACCCATTAGCTGAGGCTAATGCCTGGGAGTGGGAGCAGCTGAGAGTTTATTTTCCCTGTTACTAGGCCTCCTTAAAACACCTATCTGGCCTCTGTAGGCTGATAACTGTTATATTTCAAATGATTTTCTATCAGGGACATTTTCCTACATTGTTAAATATTTCATGAAAACCTGGTTGTTCAGAAACTTCTCCTGTAGGTATCACATGATTGACCTATGCATCCCTTCTCGTACATTGAGTTTATTCTGATCTGCTTCCATTGATGTTGTTTCTATGAATTTACTCTTCTATAAACCTTTGGTGTCCATCAACAGATGAATGGATAAAGAAGATGTGGCACATATATATAATGGAATATTACTCAGCCATATAAAGGAATGAAATTGAGTTATTTGTAGCGAGGTGGATGGACTTAGAGTCTCTCATGCAGAGTGAAGTAAGTCAGAAAGAGAAAAACAAATACCATATGCTAAAACATATATACGGAATCTGAAAAAAAAGAAATGGTTATGAAGAACCTGGGGCAGGACAGGAATAAAGATGCAGATGTAGAGAATGGACTTGAGGACATGGGGTGGGGGGAAGGATAAGCTGGGATGAAGTGAGAGAGTGGCATGGACATATATACACTACCAAATGTGAAATAGATAGTGAAAGCAGCCGCATAGCACAGGGAGATCAGCTCGGTGCTTTGTGACCACCTAGAGGGGTGGGATAGGGATGGTGGGAGGGAGATACAAGAGGGAGGAGATATGGGGATATATGTATATGTATAGCTGATTCACTTTGTTATAAACCAGAAACTAACACACCATTGTAAAGCAATTATACTCCAATAAAGATGTTTAAAAAATATATAATCTTTTGTATCTCAAAATTTCTGTAGGATGGATGACTAATAGCAGAACTGATAGATTCGAAACTATCTTAAATTTTTAAAGACTTCAAATTTTTAAAATACTCTTGATATTTAAAAACTAATTGCTTCTAGAAAACTTGTACTAACGTACCAGTAAATGTTTTCTGATTTGATGGGAAATAACACGTTGATGGTTTATTTAGGTATTATTTGGTTACTAGTTAGGTTAAATATATATATGTGTGTGTGTGTGTGTGTATACATATATATATATATATATATATTTGTTTATAGTCCATTTCTAAGCCTCTTCCTGAAGTTTCTGATCATGTTATTGTCCACTTACTTCCTACTTGAGTGTTGTCTTTTTTTATTGCTTTATGAAAGTTCTTTAGATGGACACACACATGCAAATATATTCTTAATATGATTACTGAAATAAGAAGGATGGGGCAAACAAGAGGGACTAATATAAAGGATATATCTTTATGGTCATATTTGTTGAAAATACTCTCAATTTGTTATTTACGTTTTACTTAATGGGATTTTTTAACCTTATTTTCTTTAACTTTCTGGATGTTTATTTTATTTTAGATGTACAGTTTTATGTAGTTTTTTGTAGCAGCCCAAAGAGCACAGTGGTGAAGGACAGAAGCTCTGGTATCTGATTCCCTGGGTTTGAATTTTGGCTCTGCTATCTCTGTGCTGTGTTATCTGGTCAAATTACTTTAACATCTCTGTGCCTTACTTTTCTCTGTAAAATGGACATCTTAATTACACTGATTGTGGGTGGTGAATTTTCATCAATTAATACATATATAAAGCACATAGAATGATGGCTAGAATATACAAAGCATCAAGAAGTTAAAGTAGACAGTATCGTGTAACAAATACATTGATCTATCCCTTTGTGATTTCCTCCATGGCTTTTATGCTCACAAAGTCTATATCCATAAAAAAACTGTAAAGTATTCATTTATACTTTGTTTTATATTCATTTATACTTTGTTTTATATTTCAAATTGGCACTACTGACAATTTGAGCATTCATTTTTTATGTTTAAGTCTTTAACTCACTAGAATTTATTTTGGTATATGGTAAGAAGTAAGCTAACTTGATTTCCCTCCCAAATAGTCAATGTTCCCTCTTGTCAATTAATCTACCTTTTCTCATTGGTTTGCATAATTCCTTTATCATTTGCCAAGTTGTTACATACACTTGGATCTATTTTTAGATTAACTGTTCTATTTCATTGTTCTATCCTTTGATTTCTATCCTATTGCCATACTGAAAAAAATCAGTATAGTTTTAATATTTACTAGGTCAGTTCTGATCTCATCATTTTCAAAATTCTCTCAGCTATTTTCATCTGTGAAGTTGACCAAGTGATTCTATAAATCATTTTAATATGTTAAAAATATCATTGGGATTTTGAATAAGATTACACCAATCTATAAACTGATTTAGGGGAAACACTTCTGAACTATTTTGTTTCTTCATTTACAAAATCTTTCATATCCCTCAATACATTTTTTTAGCTTCTTCACAAAGCTTTACACACATTTCTTAATATTCTTAGCAGTTAACATTTTTTTTACTAACTGTAAAAAGAATTTTCTCCCCTAGTACAACTAGATGTAGGAGAAAACAAGTTATGGTCATAATTCTCAACTCAACCTGAATTTTTTCACTCACAGGGTCTTTGCGTATACTTTCTGTAAGATGTTTGTCTGAATTAGGAGCTACTTGCCAAATATCATTTAAATTTGAAATGAGTATATTCTTTTTCTAAAAGTTACTTTTCTTAATTAAACAAATTTTTATTGTGTCCCAACTATATGTATGGTTTACTTGCAAACACAGAAACAGTCCCTGTTACAGAGTTGACATTAGAGAACTGATTTAATGACAGCTGTGATAAGCACTAGGGAGAATGACTGGGGCACAAGATGAGGGTCTAATTTGGGGCCTGAACTCCTATGGGACCACAGCAGATGATCTCTAGAAACTGACATTTGAGCTGGGCTCTGAGAGGTGAATAGGAATTAACTAGGAGACCTATGGACGCTTCTGACAGAGAATTGGACCAGAATGCAGGAGGTTGAAGGAATTAAGATAGGGCCTCTGTGGCTGTAACACAGAAATGCGGAGAGAAGTGGGAAGTAACACTAGATGAGATAAATCATTGCGGGTAGGGTCACAGTAAGGTTTTTAGCCTTAAGAGGAAAACAAGTCACTTCAAAAAAAGTTAAAAAACAGAAAAACTATCAAAATATCTAATAGCATATATATTTTAAAAATAAATTTTTATATAAATATACTATTTATGTGTGTGTGTGTGTGTGTTCCCTTGGAAACCAGGATTGTTCCCATGGTTATATTGCCATAGTCTTTGAGGAAACAGCTCTGTGACAACGTTCTTTAGCCTGAAGGGAGGAAAGTCTAACTTCTCCTCCAGGATTTCCAGAGTTTGTTCCCCTAATCAAAGATGAACCAGGCCAGTGTCTGCTGTGAGATGGAAAGGTATCGAACGCATTACTGACTTACAGTCCTGTTTGCTGTTCTCTTGTTAGTACTGTTCTGAGGAAACCACAGCCTATTTTGTAAAAGAAGTTTTCTGTGGAATAATCATATAGTCCCTTCTGTGAAACTACAGACTGATAAATGCCAAACAGGCTTATAGAATGTTAAATCACCTGCAGAAACTGAAAGATAGCACATCCTCTGTTTGAGGCAAGAGTATGAGGGGAGTGTTTCTCGATTTGGGCACTACTGACAATTTGAGCAAATAATTCTTTGTCTTGGGGGCTGTCCTGTGCCTTGTAGGGGGTTTAGTAGCAATATCCTGGCCCCTACCCACTAGGTGCCAGTAATACCCTCCTCCAGTTTTGACAACCAATTGGCCTCTGAGGGGCAGAATTGCCCAGGTTAAGAATTACTGAGCTACAAAAATTATTAAAGTCATTCTTCCCCATTAAAACTATTATACTAATTTTTGCCTTACCATGAATTCACTCAGACACTTGTAACATTTAACAAATGAGATTCAGAATTATTACCAACAGCTAACTCCTATAGTGTACAAAGCACTGTCATACATATCTTTTATTCACTTATGTCAGCAAACATTTATTAAACACCTGCTTTTGGAGGCACTATGCTGGTTGCTAGTGCCACAAGGTCAAATGAGCCAACCTTGCAAGGAGCCTAGTCTACAGGGAAGACAAACAATAAGTGAGTATATCATAGATGCCTGATAGAAATTTGACAAAAGTCTACTGAGTAGAAACACAGGTGAGGGGAGGACCTATCAGGGAATGATAAGAATTAGAAGTGAAACCTGAAACATGGTATTTTTCAGGCTGAAGGATTTGGGGAGTGGCTGGAGAGCTGTAAGACTTACAACAACATTCTAAGACATACATTATGATCCTCTCTGTTTTAAGGATGAGAAAACTGAAAGGTTAAACCTTGAGCTTAGGGTCACTTAGCTAGATAGCAGCAAAATTAACCTATTAATTTAACCATTAGCTGGACTAACAGTATTTGTTTTTTTCCAGTTGAATACAATGGAATAAGAGAGACTTGGGGAACATTCTTGACAAATAGTCCTCTTAGAACAAAATTGCAGTGACAAAAATAATACTCCCTTTTATTAATGTATCTCACAAGGCACAGTCATAGACATTACCTCTTGTGATCCTTTCATCAATCCTGTCAGTTCGACAGTAGGCATGCATATCACCTCTGCTTTATAGAGAGAAAGGAGACCCTCAGAGAGTGTAGTTATAGAGCTCACAGAGCATGTTGCCCTTCTCGGCATGGACATACAGTTCCCACAGGGCGACGGAATGCTTCATTGTATTTTAGCACCAGGATACTGCCATCATTTTGCTATCCTTGAAAGCAGTTCAATTTCTGCACTTAGAGCTGAAATTATAGTGTCTCAAAGCTAATTTAAAAGAGCAATTTACTGCTGACCCCATGAAGAAACAGAACCAATCAATGTAATAAAAAAAATTTAAGATCATTCTGTACTTTGTATGGTTGCTATTGCAGTCGTGTGACTCATAGGGAGCAAACTATCTGTCATTATGGAATATTTAGAAAGCAGAACACTGCTTGGCCTGAAGTAGGTACTCAAGAAATGTATGTTAGAAGGACAGATGGCTGGAAAATTGAATGGATGGATGAGAAGGCAGATGGAAGGATGGCTGCTTCCAGGAATAAGAGATGGTGACCTGTTCTCAACATCATGGCCTGTATTGTCTACCTCCATTTTCTCTTAGGAACAAGCTCCTTGTCACTGGCTTCCACAGGGTTTCTCACCCCAGTTCTTATCTAAAAGAAGAATAAGAACAGGTGAGAAATACTGAAATTGTAGGGGAGCAAAACTTGCCATCCCCAACTATCTCTCTGGCCTGCAGACTACTTTGAGCTGAAAAATAATTAAGGCCCAAAAGACTCAGGAAGAAACTTTGAGCATCCCCCTAACTGCCTAAAGAATGTAGATGGAGGACGTGTTCCAGGAATGTAGTTATCACCGTAGATAACTACAGGAAGAAGTAGTTGTGCAGACAGGGAGGAACTCAACAAAGTCTGTTTGTCAAAATTCTTCTCTGTGTCCCATTGTCTCTGCATATCCTGCATATTATCTCTGCATTTTCCAACTCCTTGTCAATTGCCTTCCTCTCCTTTGAAGTCCCCACCCACTACCTACCTCCACATCCTCTTTTGTCTTTAGCTGAAGACGGTATTTAAGGTGACTGGTTTCAGCCATTTTGGTGGGTTACTCGGTCTTTCTGAGTTTTTCCTATGTATACATCCTATTAAATTTTGTTTGACTTCTCCTGTTCATCTGTCTCATGTCAATTTAATTATTAGACCAGAAAGAAGAACCTAGAAGAGTAAAGTTTCTTCCTCCCCGACAAAATTAAGGGCAGCCTTTTAGTTTGCAAATCTTAAAGGAGAGGTACTCAAGACCCATTCCGTTTGCCACGAATACTCTAATGATCAGATTCAAACTTGACTCCTCTCCCTTCCTTTCTACCATATCTGGTTAGTCACCAAGTCCTGTCACATCTCCCTCTTTGGGAGTATTTCAAAACTGTCCCAATTTCCATTTCTACTCTTGTCACTTTAGCTCAGACCCCTACTACCTCATTTCTGGACCATTACCTTAATATATCAACTAGTCTATCTTCTTCACATTTTTCCATTCGCCCTTGAGCACCTTGTTCAAAATTTAAATACTTCTTTTGTTGTTTCTTTTGTCTTCAGTGACTATGCACGATAAAGTTCAATTTTCTTATTCTAGCATACTAGGCCTCCCATAACGAAGCTCTTCCTATTTTATCTCTGCATGAACCTACTCGAACCTGAATGGTCTCTTCATTGTACCCAGAACATGTTTTACACATCTCCTCCCACCGTTCATTCTTTTGCCAAATATTTACTGAGGACCTTCTATGTAAGCTGTGTGTTAGATCGATCATGAGTATTTAGAAAAGGACAGAATATGAAAAGACAAACTCCTGCCCTCAAGGAGCTCAGTTTCCTGGGATAAATAGATGAGCTATTTTATTAGAGAGTGAACATTCTGCATTAGGATAAGAATGAGATCCTGAAGGAGCTCAGGGGAGGGACACCCCTAGACTAAACGTCATACTTCCTTCTCTGGGTCACTTCTGTATCTATAGTTCAATACTTCCTGTATTATAATTTTAAATCTACTCTAATTTGTAATTATTCACCCCTGAAGTCAGAGATAGACTCTTACTTACCTCTGGCTCCTAAAAACCCAGTTCAGTGCCAGACCTCCACTCATCCACACACACAAGAGTGAGCAGTCCCTGATGACCTGTTCTATGAGAGATGCCATGCTGAATGCTCTATTCACATTCTCCCAACTGACCTCCAAAATGCAGTAGGTATGATTAAAGTGTAATAGTACCTCTTTTTACACAGTGATATCAAATAACTCGTCCAACAATTATCAGGCGGAGGAGCCAGGATTAGAACCCCATCACTGTGATGCTAAAGCCCCTGCTCTTAATTGCTTCCAAATATTAACATATAAATGATTTACTGATGAAGGAATGAATGTTCCTCTTTCTACTTAGATGGTTCCTCTTCCTCTGGGACTTCAGAAAGCCTGGGAAGAGGTCAGACACATTCAAATATTGTTTTTCTTTTCCTTTGAAATGAGAGTTGTGGAAGTTGAAATGATAAGCCTGAAATTAGTCATCCCAGGGAAACCGCAATCTCCAGGCACATGCAAGGTGCTGGGACAGATAAGAAGTGTGATGAGAACTGAACGTTGATCCTGAAAGTGCTGGGAATGGAGCCCACACAGTTAGCTAGAAGGGATCACAGTATGTGTTTTGCTTTATGTCACCAATAAAATAATGGGACCAGGGGTGACACTTCCAGGGGAGGGAGACGGCTGCTTTCTGGGGGGGCTCCACTAGGGCCAATCTAGCTGCCTTACTTTGTCCTCTCTGCTGAGAGATGACTTCTCATTCTTCTCCAGCTACAAGCCATTAAAGAGACAGACTTACAGTGGAGGAAGCTTGTCTGTGTGGAAAATTGAGCTGCACTGGGTTTGGCAGGATTTGGTAGCTGTTTCTTGTCAGCCACTGTAACAAGGTAAGGGAATGCGGGCTGTGCAAATGAACAATGTCGGTCAGCTTGCTTCTGACCCCACACTCTCCCGAACACGTCCTTGGGCTCTGGAGAGGTTTTATAGACTTCAGGGTTTTTAAATCATCTGATGATCCTGGCTTAGCTGAAGCTAACCTTGAGGATATACCCGAGGTCAGAGCTATTCAGAGGGAGGAGCTGTGATGAAGTGGAAAGAACATGGAACCTGACTTCAGGTGCTGACCGTGGCTTGGCTTCTTAGCAGCTATGTGTACCTTTTTGAGTTTCAGCTTATTGTCTGTAAATGGAGATAAAATACCTGCCGAAGGTTATTTTGATATTTACATACAATTTTACTTGTGGAAGAGTCTAAAACATAAGAGATACTTCATAGTTTTTCTTGTCTTTAAATCCCCAGTTGAATACTCCTCCCACCCTCATACCCACCCCGGTGGATTTTCTTGGAGACTGGTCTCTGCTGACCTATAGAAACAAGTGATTAGGGGTATGATGCAAAAGCAAACAATTGTGTAATAGCGCCACAAACTATAAATGTATAATTATTTCTAGCCTCTTTCCTTGGCCACTAAGGGACATTCTGGCATTTTCTGCTCTTCTGGGATATGACTGGTCAAATTCCCCGTTACAGATCTGAAGATTTCCTGGAATTGACCAAATAATTAACAAATTTCCTCTCTTTCTTGTAACTCTTTAACTGCTATCTATTATACTTAAGTAAGTTACATTAAGAACTGAAATCTCATTCCAAGTTAATTAATGATATAAAGTACAGTAAGAGATGAGGATATGTAATGATTTCAAAATACTATGAGAACTGTCTCAGTCCCAAAATTATATTTGCTTTCTGTTTGGAAAACAGAGAGGGACTTGCTCATAGAATCTGCCTCAAGCTAGAGATTGCAACCTTATTTTATCACAGCCCACCGTCTGTGCTCTACGTGATATAATAAAAGACAGGACTGAGCTAGCCCCTAGGAGGCCTTGGTACAAGGTACTCACTGGGGGTGGAAGCAGCCTGGCAACTTGGTGAGCAGAGTGCAGGCTCCATTCTAGCCCTTCCTGGGTCAGTGCTCTTGTGTGAAACCTGGACCACTGTTCCTGATGGCCTGATTAATGGAATTACAGCACCCCCTCCTCCTTTAAAGCCTTTGTCTGCTGATATCAATAGAGTGATTGTAGACTGTGTGCACACCTCTATATGTCTTCTTCTAATATCAAATAACTATGAATTGAGAATTACTCAGAATTATAAAGAAAAAACATTGATTAAAGTATCAGTAAGATTTATTGAGTACCTACAATGTGCTAACCATTGAGACATGCTTTCAAAAATACTGTTTCATTTGATCCCACATTAGAGCTGGAGGAGGTTATTATTGTCCCTATTTTACAGCTGAAGAAATTGTGGTTCAGAGAAACAAATATCAGAGCCAAATTTTAACTTGAAGTCTTTTTATAGCATTATGCTGCCTTAAAACTTCCTATGTGTGTGACGTTGTCAAATTCCCCTTATCTCAAGGCTTCTCCCACATCACAGGGTGGGTTGGTATGTAGATTATTCCTCCAGGATAAATGTGACACTAAGCTGTACACTAAACTGAACAACAAGGCTGACAATAAACTGTACAACATGGCTTTAATTTGGATAACCTCCTCTTCTCTCTTCTTGACTGATTATACCTTCACTTCTCAGTGAAGTGAGCTGGTCGGAGAAAACACATGATGATCCATTTGACCTACCAGCATCCATTAGGCAATGTGCCTAATAAGAACTCTATTCATCTATTACTTTAATCATTCATTCAACACAAACATTTGTTGATATCTTATTTTGTTGTAGACTTGGCTGGGTATCATTCAGGGTTATGAAGATAAATGGGACTGAAATCAAGGATTTTGCTCAAGTAGGGAATACAATCATGTAAACAAATAATTATGATACTCATCCTTTAAAACTCTGCCAAAGTGTTTTCATCTCTAGAAGCCCTCCTGAGTTATCTTCAATACTTAGCGTTTGTGTTATCACGGCAAACTGGCAAACCATATGCAATGCTTTGTTACCGTTTAGCCATATAATATTGAAATTTTCTGGTTATATATGACTACCTGAATAATTTTTAGAAAAATTATAACCAGAACAAAACATTTCTTCATTTTCCTCTCAGTATCCTGGGTTAGTAGGCAATACCGCCTTCCCCTCTTCCTCCTGTTTCTGGACCTGGTTCTGACTCAGCCTAATTATCAGGTTCATTTTCCTATGGGATTGTTTGCTTGCTGTCTCATATTATCAAACCACCATATAATTATTGGGCCATATCACGTTCTTGACAGCATTATATAATGAAAATAGCATAGGGTTGGCTCATCTGCACAATATGTAGTTTTATGAAATTGTACATACTTAAGTGGAGCTGATGATTCTTACCGTGAGTTTATCCTTAGATACAGCAGGGTAATAAGTGCAACAACTCTTAATTAAAGTCTGAACATGTATGTTTGAATCTCAACTCTACCAGCTCGTCCACAAAATGGAAATTACACTAAAATTAAAATTATGCTTCTTTTTCCGTCTCAAAGTATATCTGTGTAAAACATATGAACAGATGAAAAAAGCCCTTTAATTTGCAAAGTAGTACAGTACATGAGGAACATACTTAGTAATTAAGTACATGGGTTTTGGACTCAGAAAATGGGTTCAAATCCTGGTTCCGCCACTTGCTAGCTAAGTAATCCCAAGCAGGTTCCTTAATGTCTCTGTGCATTACTTTCCGTATCTATAAACATTCTTTAATCCACATCACAGGGTTCTTGTGAAGATGAAATATAATAATGTATGGTGGTTGTAAAACATGTCTGCAAATTCTTTGACATACTCCCCATTGAGATGTGAGGTCTGTGTCCCTTACCTTGAATCTGGGTGAGCTTATGACCAACAGTGGAAGTGAGCTATGTAACTTCTGAAGTTAGGTTATAAAAGGCCTTGCAGCTTCTTCTTTGTTCCTGGAATACCAAGCAGCCGTGTAAGACTACTAAGGGCATGCTGGAGACATTACTTGTAGGAGCTCCACCAACAAGGTGACAGATATGTGAATGAGAAAACCATTCTGTAATTGAATCTTCCAGCCTCAGCTTTTATAGTCCCCAGACATTCAACTTCCCATCAGCCATTCAAGTCTCCCTAGTTGAGGCTACAGGCATGGAGAAGTAGGGACAAGACTGCCCTATCCAAATTCCTGACCCACAGAATTCATGAGTGTAATAATGTGGTTGTTTTAGTCCACTAAATTTTGGGAGGCTCATTACACAACCATGATCCGAAGTTGGTTGAATTCACAGACGTGGAACCATGGATATCGAGGAACTGCAGATACAGAGGGCCGACTATAAGTTATACATGGATTTTATATGTGGAAGATTGGTGCCCCTAACCCCTGCGTTGGTCAAGGGTCAACTGTGTTTAGCACAGTGACTCGCCCATAACACTGAAAAAAAGGTGACTGTCTACCTCATTTTGCTGGTGTTATAAACATTTGTTGGTTATGGCTTCAGAATCCTCCCCATTCACTGCCATGCTTTCTTGCTCTCAAAGTACCCTGATAGTTCTTTAGGTTACCTAGCTCTCTCCCATCTCTAACAGCTGCTATGGACTGAATGTTTGTGTCCCCCGATATTCATATGTTGAAGCCATAATCGCCAATGTGATGGTATTTGGAGGTGGGGTCTTTGGGAAATAACTAGGTTTAGATAAGGTCATGAGGGTGAAGCTCCAGGATAGGATTAGTGCCCTTAAAAGAGAAAGAGACCAGAACTCTCTCTCTTTCTACCGTGTGAAGATACAGCCAGAAGGCAGTCTGAAAACAAAGAAAAGGGCTCTCACCAGACCCTGAATCTGCTGGCACCTTGATCTTGAACTTCTCAACCTCCAGAACTGTGAGAAATAAATTCTTGTTGTTTAAGCCACTCAGTCTATGGTATTTTTTATCACAGTCCTTTTGCACTGCTATAACAGAATATCACAGACTCAGTGACTTATAAATGAAGAAACTTATTTCCCACAGTTCTAGAAGCTAGGAAGTCCCAAGATCTGGTGGGGCCCGCTTCTTGGTTCATAGGTGGCTGTCTTTTTACTGTGACTTCACATGGCAGAAGGGACAAAGGAGGCCCCTGGGGTCTCTTTTAAAAGGGTACCAATCCCATTCATGAGGGCTCTATCCTCATGACTTAATCACCTCCCAAAGCTCCACCTCCAAATACCATCACATTGGGGGTTAAGATTTCAACATGTGATTTGGGGGGACAAAAACATTCAGCTTTTAGTACAGTCTGAGCTGACTAAGATGACAGCCATACAGATTTAGTGGAGAAGATCCTGCCCCCACTTCTGAAGGGAAGGGGATTTGAACAATATAAGCCAGTTACTGTAAACCCACTCCCTGGCAGGAGGGATTGTTTCTGAGATAGGCTTGAGACCTCATTAAGTTCTATCAGAAAGAATATGTTCCATAAGAATCAATTCAGGCCAACGAGGGCCAATAAATTCCAGGCCATGTGAAAAGTTACTGAAAATGTCTTCATTCCTTTTCTGAAAAGAAGGAAGTGAGGTATTTCACCTCAGTAAAGAAGGTTTAAGCTGCTGGCCTGGGTTAGGGATGTCAAGGGTAATGGTGGGTAGTACTAGAACGACGTTGGCAGCATGGAAGGCAGAGTAGAACTGGGAGAATTTGGGCTTTTGTAGACATGTTGACCACTGCATCAAGCCTTATTTGGAGCCTGTTTTCTAAATTGTTCAGTTATAGGACCCAATAATTTTTCTCTTCTGGTTTAAGCCATTTTGGGGTGAGTTTTTTCATCACTGTACTACAAAGGGTCCTTCTAATTTTGGTAAAGATGATTAGATAAGTTATCTTCAATGCTGCATTTTTGGCTGCTGTTTCTCAGCAAAGCTAACTTGGAGATGTAGCTGTCATGTTGTTTATGTAATCTTTACATTGGCAGTTCAAGTAGATAATGCAGAAGAGCATGTCCCTCTCAAATGGCCATGCAATAACTAGATTCATTATTTTTCCAGTTTTGAAATGCTTTTCACATCACCTATCAGACACTAAAATTTCAAATCATTGTTAGTGTAGAATGAACCATGGAAACTAGTTATTTGAGCTATTTCTTTATAATCTTTTAAACATTCCTGAGAAATGGGAGCTATTGTTTAGATATAGTTAAGTATACATTTGTCTGTATATGTGAGTGTACACATATACTTGTATGCACACAGGTATAACCATCCATAGAGATATATGGAAAGATACACATAAACCACTTTTCTTTCTGTGTATCATATTACAATTTTGGAAGTGCTTACATATCTATTATCTCATTTCATTCTTATAATAGCTTTAGATTGGTAGTCTTAATTTTATTATTTATGTTAGACTGGTACTAATTTCTATGCTTACAAAAATAAGATAAATGGTTTCACAGAGTTTATGTGACTGCCTAATGATGCAGAAGTAGACTTTCTGCATCCAGAAAGACTGAGATGTACTTTTCCCTGTTTCTGCTGCCAAGTACAGCTAGAAACCCTAGACATAATATATAAAACAAACATAAGACGACTTTGAAAGACAGAGAGAAGAAGGTAAATAAGCTAGGCTTTTGAGGATCCAAGGAACAACATGGTGGTGAGTTCCTTGTGTTTTCTTTTTGCCTCATATATCCCAGACTGGGTGCTAGGGAAATCATCAACTCAGAAACAATAATCATTGTAGATTTTAAAAATGCCCCAAGAAAAACCCACTCTCTCTCACCACAGGACTGGGAGAGAAGCCTAGCAAGTCTTGGATAGCCTATTCAGAACTTTTCAGTAATAACCATGGTACTCTGGCCAAATACCATGGAAAAAACTGAGGTCCCACCTCCAACCCCAGCTATTAATAAACATATGCAAAGTCCATGAACATATGCAAAGTCCGGACTTCCACAATTGACAAGCTGTAATGATGCACCCCAACCGCACTGGCAAGGTGTTGTCAGCAAGCCCTACTGGGGAGCTGATACGTTCATCCTTTCTGGGTATAATGAGCCTCCTGCTCTACCTTGTTGCCAGTGGAGACCATGTAGGGAGCTGGACTTCCACACCCACCTAAGAGTAATGAGGATCTCCTCCCCCTCCCCGCTAGGGTGGTATCAGAGGAGGCATGGTGAAGAGTTAAGACTTAACCATTTCCCAGCAGTAATGAGGCCATCTCTCTGTAGTCTAGTGGGTAGAGGCCAGGTGGACAGTAATAACAGTACCACTACTCCTCTCAGCCATAATTGTATCACAGAGTTCTAGTGGAGAGCATGACGTTCCATCCATGCCCAAAGGTAATGAGATGCCTCTTTCTTCTGTGAGTGTCAATAGAAACCAAGTGGAGAACCTAGACTTCCACCTCAATCTGGCAGAAACAAGGCTGTGAACCCTTCCCTTGCTGATGCAGTGTCAAATGAGGCCTACTAAAACAAAGTTTAAATAAGATTCAGTGTCTCATAATATAGTACCTAAAATGTCTAGGTTTCAATAGAAAATCAGTTATCATACAGAGAACCAAAAAGAAAACCTCAACTTGAATAAGAAAAGACATTAATAGACATTAAGACTGAGGTAAGGTAGATGTTAGAACTATCTGACAAGGATTTTAAAGCAGCCATGATAAAAAAAAATTCTTCCGTGAACAATTATGTATATATTTGAAACAAATGAACAAAACAGAAAGTTCCAGAAAGGAAACATATAAAAATAAACAAATGGAAATTTTAAAACTGAAAGATACAATAACTAAAACAGAAAACTCAGTAGATAGACTCAACAGAGGATTGAAGGGGGCAGAGTGAAATGGCATAACATTCTTCCAGATGAAAACAAAGAACTGCCAACTTCGAATTTTATACCCAGCAAAAATATCCTTCAAAAGTGAAGAAAAAATAAGGATGGTTTCAGATAAAGGAAAACTAGGAAAATCTGTCACCAGCAGTCCTACCATAAAAGGATGGCTAGAGGAAGTTTTCTATATGGAAAAGAAATGATAAAAGCAGGAATCCTGGAACATCAGGAATGAAGAAAAAAACATAATATAAAGAGTAAATATACGTGGGTAAATGTGATAGAATTTTCTTCTCTTGAGTTTCTAACTTATGCTTGACAGTTGATGCTAAAATTATAATACTGATGCAGTTATTGATGTTTATAGAAGAAATATTTAAGACAAATTATAAGTGGAGGAGGGTAAAGGAACATAAATGGAGGTATGGTTTCTGTACTTCACTGAACTGATGAAATGTCACCAGCAGACTGTGATATGTTTTGTATGTACAATACCTGGAGCAACCATTAAAAAGCTATGTGAAGAGATATACTCCAAAACACTATAGATATATCAAAATGGAAATCCAGATATTCAAATAACCCACAGGAAAGCAGGGGGAAAAAAAACTGAAAATGAACAAACAGAAAACAAAACGAAAATACAATGGATTCCATTTATATGATATTCTTAAATGACAACATTTTAGAGCATTTTAGAGCTGAGAACAAATTATGGTTGCCAGGGTTTAGGGATGGTGGGAAGGAATGACTATAAAGGAATAGCATGAGGGAAGTCTTAGTGGTGATGGAATAGCTCTCTATCTTGATTGAAGTGATAGTTACACAAATCTACAAATGTGATAAAATGGCCATGACACCATTAGGGGAAACCAGGTGAAGGGTGCATGGGACCTCTCTGGACAATCTTGTAATTTCATGTTAATCTCTCTTTATTTCAAAATAAAAAAGGTTTTTTAAAATGTAGTAATTTTTTTAACATAAAATGCTTTACCTCAAATTTTTAAAAATGTAGTAAATATTAGAACCAAAATAAGACATTGTATCTCTTGAGTCCTAGCCCAGCTCTCCTTCCTTGTATTACGTGGCTATTGAAACAGCCAAAAGTGAAACATTAGGGATATATGGCAAGTACTATATACCTTAAATGATACTTCTTTTTTTCAGTTACCTGAAATATCTGTCAACACTCCTTTCCTTATTACATCTACAGTTGCAATGTCAGAGATCACTTGGTCTCATATTCTTTAAGATGTTCCTAACTCCACCAACCCTACATTGTCATTCAGAATTTCTACAGACTCTCAAATTTCCCCCACACTATTTAACATGATCATATGCGGTCTAGTGCAGGGGTCCCCAACCCACAGGCCGTGGACCTGTACCAGTCTGCGCCTGTTAGGAACTGGGTCACACAGCAGGAGGTGAGCAGTGGACAAGCAAGCAAAGTTTCATCTGCTGCTCCTCATCACTCACATTACCACCTGAACCATACCCCCACTCCCACCCTGGTCCGTGGAAAAATTGTCTTCCATGAAACTTGTCCCTGGTGCCAAAAAGGAAGGTTTGGGAATGCTGTTCTAGTGATTTTCACTGTATCATATTTGCTAGCCCTTTTTACCTAACCAGTTTATAAGCTCCTACAGATCAGTAACAAGTGTTCTATTTTTTTTCCTTTCTGTACACCTGGCTCAGAGATACTTGTGAAATTTTTTACAGGCTGAGGGAATAATGGTCACATGCATTCATTAGAAAGCTGTTTGTAAAATTTTTACAAGTTTACAAATCCTTCTCAACATTGACTTAAATGGCATTCCAGAAACAAATTTCCCAAGGAATTTTCAAATGTTTACCCCAAGCAGTATCTATTTTCTATTGCCAAAATTTTAGCCACACCTTTCAGCACATCTCTTTATGTTGCAGTAAGTGAAAATCCAATTCAAACTGGCTTAAACAATAAAGGGAATTCATTGGTGAAGGTAACTGAAAGTTTAGGGATCTTTCCATAGAAGCCTAATCTAAGGGCCAATGATGCTCATGAGAATCTTACTAACTGATCTCTGAATATCAGGTTCTGCCACTGGTTTCACACAGTGCCCTTGTCACTCCAGGCTCTCCCCTAATTATGCAAAACGGCTGCTACAGTTCCATTCCTGATACTTGTACAGCACACTCTCCATGGAAAGAGAGCTTTCAGAGAGGAATCTGTCCTTTCTCAGGTTACCCAGCAAAAGTCACTCTGCATTTCTTTGACCATGCCTGACTACTGTGCCTAGTCCCCAAATAGCTGGGGGGATTAAACACACAATTAGTTTTAGCAAACATGAACCACTCCTGGATCTGGTGGGAATCAACAGGACCCAAATTAAGTGGCAGAGAATGTGTGAGTAAGGATTCCTCCAATGCAAACTTTGGACACTATTGATAGATGAAAGGAAATGTGGATGCTGAGAATGTAACCAACAATGTCCACAGCATAAATATTGGGGGAAAGCAGAGATAGTAACTGGGGAGAGCTTCAGAATCCCTTTCTTTTGGAGCTTGGCCAAGAGTTAGTTAAAAAAATAGTTTCATATCTGACTTTGTGCTGTGTCGCATTGGTCAAACAATTTCTGTGAGTTTCATCTTTAAAAATTTATTTAGGTAGAGATAATGCTGCTTTACACCGTGATACAGAGGATCAAATGAAATAATGATTCCAGAAGTGCTTTAAAATCTATAATTAATGTTGAATAAAGATAAGGTGAATGTGTATCTTTCACATGTACGCCTGCATATTGGTACATTTATATACATTTTATACTATTTGTTGTTTTCTGTTTCTCAAAGTCCTCTTTATTAAAATCTCTATATGTTTTTAAACTCCAAAAATAATGTTTGTAGAAAAACATGTACCATTTTCTCTTCAGCTACAAGTGCAGAACAAGTTTATCATTTGTCAGTCTAGAAAGGTATTTGCAGGGATGGATATCTGTGAGATCTTTCACTTGTGCTATCTCATTAAATTATCCCCCCCCAATTCCATGAGGCAAGTGTTATTGACCCAGCTTTTACACATCTAGAAACTAAGATGAAATATCTCATCACACATTAGTAAACAGCAGATCAGATTCAAAACCCAAGTCAGCCTGACACCAAGTCTCTACTCTTTCAAAACAGAATGTATTTGTTGCAAGGAAATCTAAGTTTCCCCCAGAGTAGAAGAATATTTGAGTTTTAAACAAATATCCCCTTCAAATGCAGACTGTCTAAAGGGATATTTTCAGTGTCTTTAGCTCTTGAATAGCCGTTCATATGTCTAGTATTTAAGATTTCAGAGTTCAGCCTAATCATCTTGCCATCTGCTCTGAAATGACAAGCCCATCTGTCAAGATATTCAAGACAGTATGAGATTCCATTTATTCTATGAGAAGACAATGACTTTTGAAAAACCAAATTTGAATGTGTCTGATTACAACATTGTGTTATGCTTAAGAAATTGCGAAGCTAGTTCCATATAGTTGAACGATAGCTGAAGATCCAGCATTGATAAGGTGATGATGAGGCAAACAAATTGGGAAAATCCAGACTGCCAGAAGATGATTTGGGGATTTTTCAGATCTGGTATGATGGCCATTATCTTAATTATTCCTTAATTATTATGTTCAATAATACACATTCTCAAGAAGTTTTGGAAGTAATATTCTTATAGAGCATCTCACAAAGTGCTTTCAATATCATTACTCATCTACTCTTCATTTAATATAAATATACATTATTATTCTTACATTTATTTTATTCTAGCTATTCTATATATTTTTCTTTTTTTTTTTTTAGAAATAACCAAGCCATATTCTAAGTGGAGTTGCCAGTCACACGCTTCTAAAAGGCAAACACATGGACTACGGGAGTGTCCTGTCTGGGGACCAAACAAGAGATACTACACAGGAATAACAGGTGATGCCACTACATCCTTCTTTTTTTTTTTTTGAATTTTATTTTTTTATACACAAGGTTCTTATTAGTAATCCATTTTATACATCAGTGTGTACATGTCAATCCCAATCTCCCAATTCATCATACCACCACCCACCCCGCCGCTGCTTTCCCCCCTTGGTGTCCATATGTTTGTTCTCTACATCTGTGTCTCAATTTCTGCCCTGCAAACCAGTTCATCTGTACCATTTTTCTAGGTTCCACATATATGTGTAAATATACGATACTTGTTTTTCTCTTTCTGACTTACTTCACTCTGTATGACAGTCTCTAGATCCACCCACGTCTCTACAAATGACCCAATTTCATTCCTTTTTATGGCTGAGTAATATTCCATCGTATATATGTACCACATCTTCTTTATCCATTTGTCTGTCAATGGACATTTACATTGCTTCCATGACCTGGCTATTGTAAATAGTGCTGCAGTGAACATTGGGGTGCATGTGTCTTTTTGAATTATGGTTTTCTCTGGGCATATGCCCAGTAGTGGGATTGCTGGGTCATATGGTAATTCTATTTTTAGTTTTTTAAGGAACTTCCATACTGTTCTCCATAGTGGCTGTATCAATTTACATTCCCACCAACAGTGCAAGAGGGTTCCCTTCTCTCCACACCCTCTCCAGCATTTGTTGTTTGTAGATTTTCTGATGATGCCCATTCTAACTGGGGTGAGGTGATAGTTCATTGTAGTTTTGATTTGCATTTCTCTAATAATTAGTGATGTTGAGCAGCTTTTCATGTACTTCCTGGCCATCTGTATGTCTTCTTTGCAGAAATGTCTATTTTGGTCTTCTGCCCATTTTTGGATTGGGTTTTTTTTTAAAGAATTTATTTATTTATTGTTGGCTGTGTTGGGTCTTCGTTTCTGTGAGACGGCTTTCTCTAGTTGCGGTGAGCGGGGTCCACTCTTCATGGCGGTGCGTGGGCCTCTCACTGTCGCGGCCTTCTCTTGTTGCGGAGCACAGGCTCCAGACGCACAGGCTCAGTAGCTGTGGTGCACGGGCTTAGTTGCTCCGCAGGATGTGGGATTTTCCCAGACCAGGGCTCGAACCTATGTCCCCTGCATTAGCAGGCAGATTCTCAACCACTGTGCCACCAAGGAAGCCCGGGTTGTTTGTTTTTTTTAATATTGAGCTGCATGAGCTGTTTATATATTTTGGAGATCAATCCTTTGTCCATTGATTCGTTTGCAAATATTCTCTCCCATTCTGAGGGTTATCTTTTAGTCTTGTTTATGGTTTCTTTCCTGTGCAAAAGCTTTTAAGTTTCATTGGGTACCATTTGATTATTGTTGTTTTTATTTCCATTACACTAGGAGGTGGATCAAAAAAGATCTTCCTGTGATTTACGTCAAAGAGTGTTCTTCCTATGTTTTCCTTTAAGAGTTTTATGGTGTCTGTAGTTACATTTAGGTCTCGAGTCCATTGTGAGTTTATTTTCGTGTATGGAGTTAGGGAGTGTTCTAATTTCATTCTTTTACATGTAGCTGTCCAGTTTTCCCAGCACCACTTATTGAAGAGAGTGACTTTTCTCCATTGTATATCCTTCACTCCTTTGTCATAGATTAGTTGACCATAGGTGCATGGGTTTATCTCTGGGCTTTCTATCTTGTTCCATTGATCTATATTTCTGTTTTTGTGACATTACCATTATTGTCTTGATTACTGTAGCTTTGTACTGTAGTCTTAAGTCATGGAGTCTGATTCCTCCAGCTCCAATTTTTCCCTCAAGACTGCTTTGGCTATTTGGTGTCTTTTGTGTCTCCATACAAATTTTAAGATTTTTTGTTCTAGTTCTGTGAAAATTGCCATTGGTAATTTGAGAGGGATTCCATTGAATTTGTAGATTGCTTTGGGGAGGATAGTCACTTTCACAACATTGATTCTTCCAATCCAAGAACATGGTAGATCTCTCCATCTGTTGGTATCATCTTTAATTTCTTTCATCAGTGTCTTATAGTTTTCTGCATACAGGTCTTTTGTCTCCCTAGATAGGTTCATTCCTAGGTATTTTATCTTTTTGTTTGCAATGGTAAATGGGAGAGTTTCCTTAATTTCTCTTTCAGATTTTTCATCATTAGTGTATAGAAACGCAAGGGATTTCTGTGCATTAATTTTGTAGCCTGCAACTTTACCAAATTCATTGATTAGCTCTAGTTGTTTTCTGGTGGCATCTTTAGGATTCTCTAGGTATAGTATCATGTCATCTGCAAACAGTGACAGTTTTACTCCTTCTTTTTCAATTTGTATTCATTTTATTTCTTTTTTTTCTCTGATTGCTATGGCTAGGACTTCCAAAACTATGTTGAATAACAGTGGTGAGAGTGGACATCTTTGGCTTGTTCCTGATTTTAGAGGAAATGCTTTCAGGTTTTCATCATTGAGAATGATGTTTGCTGTGGGTTTGTCATATATGGGCTTTATTATGTTGAGGTAGGTTCCCTCTATGCCCACTTTCAGGAGAGTTTTTATCATAAATGGGTGTTGAATTTTGTCAAAAGCTTATTCTGCATCTATTGAGATGATCATATGGCTTTTATTCTTCAATTTGTTAATATGGTGTATCACATTGATTGATGTGCATATTGAAAAATCCGTGCTTTTCTGGGATAAATGCCACTTCATCATGGTGTGTGATCCTGTTAATGTGTTGTTGGATTCTGTTTGCTAGTATTTTGTTGAGAATTTTTGCATCTATATTCAGCAGTGATACTGGTATGTAATTTTCTTTTTTTGTAGTATCTCTGTCTGGTTTTGGTATCAGCGTGATGGTGGTCTCATAGAATGATTTTGAGAGTGTTTCTTCCCCTGCAATTTTTTGGAAGAGTTTGAGAAGGACGGGTGTTAGCTCCTCTCTAAATGTTTGATAGAATTCACCTGTGAAGCCATCTGGTCCTGGGCTTTTGTTTGTTGGAAGATTTTTAATCACAGTTTCAATTTCATTACTTGTGATTGGTCTGTTCATATTTTCTATTCCTTCCTGGTTCAGTCTTGGAAGGTTTACCTTTCTAAGAATTTGTCCACTTCCTCCAGGTTGTCCATTTTATTGGCATAGAGTTGCTTGTAGTAATCTCTTAGGATGCTTTGTATTTCTGCGGTGTCTGTTGTAACTTCTCCTGTTTCATTTCTAGTTTTATTGATTTGAGTCCTCTCCCTCTTTTTCTTGATGAGTTTGGCTAATGGTTTATCAATTTTGTTTATCTTCTCAAAGAAACAGCTTTTAGTTTTATTGATCTTTGATATTGTTTTCTTTGTTTTTATTTCATTTATTTCTGCTCTGATCTTTATGATTTCTTTCCTTCTGCTAACGTTGGGTGTTGTTTGTTTCTCTTTCTCTAGTTCCTTTAGGTGTAAGGTTAGATTGTTTATTTGAGATTTTTCTTGTTTCCTGAGGTAGGCTTATATAGCTATAAACTTCCCTCTTAGAACTGCTTTTGCTGCATCACGTAGGTTTTGGATCGTCGTGTTTTCATTGTCATTTCCCTCTAGGCATTTTTTGATTTCCTCTTTGATTTCTTCAGTGATCTCTCGGTTATTTAGTAATGTATTGTTTAGCCTCCATGTGTTTGTGTTTTTTACGTTTTCTTCCCTGTAATTGATTTCTAATCTCATAGCGTTGTGGTCAGAAGAGATGCTTGATATGATTTCAATTTTCTTAAATTTACTGAGGCTTGATTTGTGACCCAAGATGTGACCTATCCTGGAGAATATTCTGTGCGCACTTGAGAAGAAAGTGTAATCTGTTTTTGGATGCAATGTCCTATAAATATCAATTAAATCTATCTGGTCTATTGTGTCATTTAAAGCTTGTGTTTCCTTATTAATTTTGTGCCTGGATGATCTTTCTATTGGTGTGAGGTGTTAAAGTCCCCCACTATTATTGTGTTACTGTCAATTTCCTCTTTTATCGCTGTTAGCAGTTGCCTTATGTATTGAGGTGCTCCTGTGTTGGGTGCATATATATTTAAAACTGTTCTATCCTGGGCTTCCCTGGTGGCACAGTGGTTGAGAGCCTGCCTGCCAATGCAAGGGAAATGGGTTCGTGCCCCAGTCCGGGAAAATCCCACATGCCGCGGAGCAGCTAGGCCCGTGAACCATGGCCGCTGAGCCTGCGTGTCCGGAGCCTGTGCTCCGCAATGGGAGAGGCCACAACAGTGAGAGGCCTGTGTACCACAAAAAAAACCCCAAAACTGTTCTATCTTCTTCTTGCATTGATCCCTTGATCATTATGTAGTGTCCTTCCTTGTCTCTTGTAACATTCTTTATTTTAATATTTATTTTATCTGATATGAGTATTTGTATTCCAGCTTTCTTTTGATTTCCATTTGCATGGAATATCTTTTTCCATACCCTCACTTTCAGTCTGTATGTGTCCCTAGGTCTGAAGTGGGTCTCTGGTAGACAACATATATATGGGTCTTGTTTTTGTATCCATTCAGCAAGCCTGTGTCTTTTGGTTGCAGCATTTAATCCATTCACGTTTAAGGTAATTATCGATATGTATGTTCCTGTTACCATTTTCTTAATTGTTTTGGGATTGTTTTTGTAGGTCCTTTTCTTCTTTGTGTTTCCCACTTAGAGAAGTTCCTTTAGCATTTGTTGTAGAGCTGGTTTGGTGGTGCTGAAATCTCTTAGCTTTTCCTTGTCTGTAAAGCTTTTGATTTCTCCATGAAATCTGAATGAGATTCTTGCCAGGTAGAGTAATCTTGGTTGTAGGTTCTTCCCTTTCATCACTTTAAGTATATCATGCCACTCCTTTCTGGCTTCTAGAGTTTCTGCTGAGAAATCAGCTGTTAACCTTATGGGAGTTCCCTTGCATGTTATTTGTCATTTTTCCCTTGCTGCTTTCAATAATTTTTCTCTGTCTTATTTTTTGCCAGTTCGATTACTGTGTGTCTCGGCATGTTTCTCCTTGGGTTTATCCTATATGGGACTCTCTGCGCTTCCTGGACTTGGGTGGATATTTCCTTTCCCATGTTAGGAAGTTTTTGACTATAATCTCTTCAAATATTTTCTCGGGTCCTTTCTCTCTCTCTTTTCCTTCTGGGACCCCTATAATGTGAATGTTTTTACGTTTAATGTTGTACCAGAGGTCTCTTAGGCTGTCTTCATTTCTTTTCATTCTTTTTTCTTTATTCTGTTCCGCAGCAGTGAATTCCACTATTCTGTCCTCCAGGTCATTTATCCGTTCTTCTGCCTCAGTTATTCTGCTATTGATTCCTTCTAGTGTAGTTTTCATTTCATTTATTGTATTGTTCATCTCTGTTTGTTTGTTCTTTAATTCTTCTAGGTCTTTGTTAAACATTTCTTGCATCTTCTCGATCTTTGCCTCCATTCTTTTTCCAAGGTCCTGGATCATCTTCACTATCATTATTTTGAATTCTGTTTTCTGGAAGGTTGCCTATCTCCACTTCATTTAGTTGTTTTTCTGGGGTTTTATCTTGTTCCTTCATCTGGTACATAGCCCTCTGCCTTTTCATCTTGTCTATCTTTCTGTGAATGTGGGTTTTGTTCTACAGGCTGCAGGATTGTAATTCTTCTTGCTTCTGCTGTCTTCTTGCTTCTGTAGTTCTTCTTGCTTCTGTTCTTCTTGCTTCTACTGTCTTCCCTCTGGTGGATGAGGCTATCTAAGAGGCTTGTGCAAATTTCCTGATGGGAGGGACTGGTGGTGGGTAGCATCCTTCTTTCTTTCCTTCTTTCTTTTTTTTTTTTGTTAAATTAGTTTAAACCAACAGGCCCTTGGGTTTTAACATGAGGTAACTCATGGTTGTGTTTCTGGCAACACTGGTAGACATTATCCTCTCTTTACTTCAATCTTACTTTATTTTAGTTAACTCTAGTGTCATCTAGATTCCAACAACAGATTAAAATTCCCCCAAACAAATACTTTCTCAATTTTCAAGACAAATTAAGTCCGTTAATTTCCCCTCCCCCTATTCCCCCTTATTCTGTACCATTTAACCTTGTGTTGCCTGCTTCATCAATTCTGGTTTATTTCTGCAGCTGCTGAATGCACTTCTCAAATTAGAACTGGCACCTCCAAAGATCTAACATTCCCATCCTAAAGCACTTCTTTACAAATTTCCAGAGGGCCAATAGGACACAGTAACATGTCATAAGAGAAGCCTACATATACCACATTTAAGAAATTGCCAGAATCTAGGCACATATTACTATTACCAACTTAGACCATTATTAAGATTTTATGTCAGTGCAAGAAATTAACAGATAAAAATCAAAGGAAAAAGAAAAAGGGAAAATCTCCCATGTTTGGGTTTTCCAGTCCATTTGTATCTATATCTCAGAAGGGTTACCTACACTGTCATGTGTACCTCTCCCACCTTACTGAAGGCCAAGGTGGTGCTAAAAGCCCATGACGTTGCTTTTGGCACTTCCCTACCTGGTGTTTTGAGAGGCACAGTTTAGAAGATTGCTTAGAGTCTTGCCTCTCTCTGGTCTATCCTTAGCAATAATAGTCTAATATGGAAATTTCACTGGATAGTTCCTCTTTCTTTAATAGAGCTTTGCTGGCTCCCCTTCATCAACATGGTGAAATGGGAGGACATTCTGCTGGAGTGTTCTGCCTTTGTATCTCTCTCCAACATCGTTTTGCATCTCTTCTTGCTCTCAGGCTATGTTCAAGCAACACTGGCGTGTGGGTTCCTGCACACAGTTCATGTCTTAGTCCTGCTTAAAATCTTCCAATGGCTGCCCACAGAACTGAAAGTATATACAACCTGAACTTATTCTGTGTACCAGACCCTGTATGATCTGGCCACTGCCAACCTCTCCAGCCTCATCTTTTACTGCTTTCTGCCTGTCCATTATTTTAATTATGCACCTTTTGTGGCCAAGCTCTTTCTTTCTGCAAAGCTTTTATACATGCCATTCTGTATACCTGGAAGAGTCTTTTTGTCCTCCCTTCACATGGCTGATGCCTCTCATCATTTAGATCTCAGCATAAATATCACCATCTCAGAGAGGCCTTCCATGGCCACTCTATTCAATGTAATAATCCTTTATAAAGGAATCAAATTATTTTACTCATTAGAGTCTACCAGAGCATCACATTTTTCTTTAATAAATCAAGTAAAATTTCTTCCCAAGATTCGTCTAGTTTCTCTCTGAAGTCTTTGCTAGCCACCCAGATGAAACTGATTTTTTTCAATTACATCCTGATGGCATAGTGTACGTAGGTAAGTGTATTGCATTTAATTTTTTATATGACTGTCTGTCCCACCAGTCTTTGAGATTCCTGAAGCCTATGTCTCACACATTTTTGTATTTCCGGGACTTGAAAAAACACTAAGTTCTCAATCAGTAATGGCTGAATACAGTGAACAAATGAATTCAAAGTTTGACTTCATGTCTGACTAACTTGGGATTTCAGGGCACCAAATATGTGTTAGTGTACAGGTTCATGGTCAAAGTATTGGGCAATGTTATAGGATTTCGTTTAGCAGACGAATCTGTCTTATGTTCATCTTTCTTCTTTTCCTACCCCAACTCTTGCAAAAATACCTCGGGACAGGAAACTTCTTTCTCAGTCCCTACGTGCGGCGGAAAAATGTCCTGGGTACTGAGCAATACTAAGCAGATTCACTGTGTCCCGCATACCCAGACAGACCTGCTATCCTTTACTAGAAGCCTTATCTCTCACTCTTCTATCTGCATAAGGCAGTATTTAGGTTATCTCAGCCCTTGCCTCCCTCTCTGGTATCATCTGCCAGTTCTTGCTGAAGGGGTCAACCTAAACAGCTGTTGTATTTATAACAGCTGATCTCTGCCTTTGGCCAAAGATAACTGGACTAATGTGGAGATTGGCCCAAGCTCAGCCAAACAGATTCATTCATCCCAAGGCAGAAGGTAACAGTCTGGACACAAGCTCTACCACTTTCCAACCTAGACAATTGGACTTAATATCCCGGTTTCCATTTCCCCACCTTCCTTCATCTCATTCAGAAGAGAAATTGAGATTGGCTGAAGATGGAACACGATTAGAATCAGAAAACCTGGTAGTAATGATGGTGTTTGCAGGGAAGAGTGAGAGTGGCTTATGAGTTCTGCATCCTTCCAGAAGGAAACTTTCTTCATTTCAGAGGGTATTTGCAGCTGAGCAGAAAAGCAGTGAAAACAAGAGAGGATGCTCTTGTATCAATAAAACAGCTCCAAACACTTGGTAAGGAGGACCTGGAGTTCAGAGCCTGAACCACACTTGGATTGGTGGTCCTGCCCTGCCCACAGCCAGTCAACACCTGCTGGTACAAGTAACCAAGTCCAGGGCTTGGAGATACTAGCGTGAGTCCATGTATTTTGGAATCTTAGGCAACATCACTTGACTTCTTGAATTCTCAGTTTCACTTCAAGGGCGAGATATAATATCTGTCTCCCTTTCCTCACCAAGTCTTCTTTGAACATCAAAAGAAATAATGGAAAGTAAATAAAACTTCTTAATGGGTAATGTAAAATCTGGATTATTATCCTTAAGAAACAAAACAACCAAATTGATGGCAAGGGGAAACTATGGGAAGCTGAATTCTGTGCCTAAGAACATAAGGAAATCTGACAGGAAGATGAAAAGATTGCAATCGCTCCCCCTGCTTGCACGACAGACACCGTTAAAACCCCCAAGTAATACTGTTAAATAACCAGAGGCCATTCTTCCTTCTTTGTTTCATAGAACTAGTTCCTCTTGTTATTCTTAAATCAGAAAGACAGACATGGGTAACAACAACAACAAAAAAATACGATTTTACCTGAAGTGATTCTACAGTAAGTTAAAGTCTTTGGTATTATATGCTTAAAATGCTGATTCTTTTCAATAATTGTTGCTCTGCAAATAAAAAAAAAGAATGGGACACAGGGACGGTGAAAATGAGGGGAGAGAGAGAGAGAGAGAAAAGAGAAAGAGAGAAAAAAGAGAGAAAAGAGAGAGAGAAGAGGGAGAGAAAAGAGAGAAAGAGAGAGAGAGAGGAGAGAGAGAGAGAGAGAGAGAGCTAGCTAACCTTATCCAAAACTTGAATCTTCCTTTTTCCTCCAGCACTGGGTTCAAAGTAAAGTACTACTCTTTGAAGTTTAATATCCTGAATTCGTTCCCCTTGAGCTCAAGTACTTCTTCACTGAGTCACTTTCTAAAAGAGAGGGACACTTCTGGATCTGATTTTTAAAACTCTAGACTGCATTTTGGATTTCTGCAAGTTTCACATTAAGGGGAAGAATCTTCGCCAACTTCACACAATTACGTCCTTTTGTATTTCACAGTAAAAGAGCAAAGCGGCTAGAAAAGGTTTGTGTGACTCATTTTTTTGTAACTCTGAAGTTTGGAAAAGCTTTCTCTTCTAATATATCCCTCGGGTTAACACCTTCCCATCTCCAGAATCCTGATGACTTTTTCATCTCCACGTCAGGTTGTATGTCCATGCTGTCCTACCGTGGGACAGATACTTAATAAATATGACCTCATGTAAGCCTAAGAAAAAACTTATGATGTAGATATTTTTTCCTCATTTAAAAGATGACAAAGCTAAGGATCTAAGGAGTTAAGATTATACAGAAAATCCCAGGTAGGAAATGGCAAAGTTAGAATTTGAACTGAGGTTATTTATTGCCTTCAAAGCTCTTTATACTGCAATATCCTGCCTTCACCTGGGAATAAAAATAAAAGAGAATTACTTATATTCTAACTGGAGACAGAGCTGGAGAGAGAGAGGTGGGAGTGCCAACATAAACCCTTCATAGTCCCTTCCCTCAAGACCTTTATAGTCTAGTAGTGGAGACAGGTGCAGACATAAATGATAATTGCAAAATTCTGTGCTAAAAAAATAATAATATACCACATAACATGTATTGAGTGTATTCTATTTGCCAAGTACTGTCCTAAGTGCTTGTGTTGACACATATGTACAAAAACAGAGAAATGCATGAGGGGCATGGTGGCCAAAGAAAGGGAGGAAGTAGATCTGCTGAGGGGGTCCATTCATCATCCTAAGAGGATACATTAGAGCAGGCACTGAAGGATGGTTAAGACTCCACGGCACGTTTGGGTGGGGACACCGCAGGCAAAGTGAATATATATACAAAAGCAAAGAGATGTACAGAAGCTTGACCTTGAAGTTTTGCCCAGGTAGAGGGAGGATGTGAGGGAGTGGGATGGATCATTTGGAATATGTCCATAGGGCTCAGATCTAGAAAAGACATGCATGTCACGTTGTAGAGTTTGGATTTTTTCCTAATAGCAGTAGTGTAAGTAGCTCTTTGCAGGAAATTGCCCTCCTCAGGAAGCCCCTTTTCTTGTCACTTTAGCAAAACTATATTGTAACTTTTTTTTTTAACATCTTTATTGGAGTATAATTGTTTTACAATGGTGTGTTAGTTTCTGCTTTATAACAAAGTGAATCAGCTATGCATATCCATATATCCCCATATCTCCTCCCTCTTGCATCTCCCTCCCACCCTTCCTATTCCACCCCTCCAGGTGGTCACAAAGCACCAAGCTGATCTCCCTGTGCTATGCAGCTGCTTCCCACTAGCTACCTATTATACATTTGGTAGTGTATATATGTCCATGCCACTCTCTCACTTCTTCCCAGCTTACCCTTCCCCCTCCCCGTGTCCTCAAGTCCATTCTCTACATCTGCATCTTTATTCCTGTCCTGTCCCTAGGTCCCTAGGTTCTTCAGAACCTTTTTTTTTTTTTCTTTTTTTTTTTTAGATTCCATAACCAGGCACCCTCATGCTCTACTCATCTCTGGCCCAAGCACACCTTTCAAATCTTCCCCTGTTGGCTTAGGTGTCATTCCTCTTGAAGGCAGGAGGATAGAATAGAAGGCATTTAACAGTCCCTCTTGACTCTGTTTCTACAATAGGCCTCTCTCTATTGTGAGGTACACTCATCACTAAACTCAGAGAAGAATGGTTTATCTGGCTCCAATTTACTCTTGCCATTTTCCCAACTTCAATCAGTGGTCTCTTCAGAGCTCGCAGCCTCAGGCAGATGTGGGATCCTGGTGTCATGCACAGAAGTAGCTTGATTACAATCACGTGCCTTTAATGATCTCACGCTAACTCAGCAGCAGCTTAATGCCCCCTTCAAAGATCCGCCTTTGGAGCTCTGTTGCAACGTCATGCCTGAACGTCTGTCCTTCTATTTCTGCTTCCTTGCGATTCAATAGAGCTCTGATTTCCTAGTTATTAGGCACTCACTATTTATGAAGCACCCAACCTTTCAAAGGAACAAGTGAGTCCTTCTTTCCTTTCCTCTAAGAGCAATTGGTAAGTTTCTTCTTTTTGTCCCCACCCCAATTCATTACTGAGCTCACTAAGGCACGGCACCTCCTAGAAGGATTCTCCCTGCTGGCCACTTGCTTTTCTCTTCACACCAACGACACTGAAGATTTGCCTCCTTCATTTCTTCTGAAGCCTATCTCATGTCATTATTCCTCTAACCTCATTTTCCAAGCCAAATACGTTCCCATTCTCTCTGCTAATTTGCTACAATATGCACACACAGATTATGGAAAAATGAAGAGATTATGATCTTAATATTTAATTACTTTTCATAATGCGGTATATGTTTGGAAATGAAACTCTGATGTAGTGGCACTGCTCTACTGTATACTATTAAATGACAGTCAATTAACTGCAAAAAAATACAAAACAAAATCTTAGTTGCGTTTTTCAGGAAGAAAGTATATTTCTGTATAAGTCCAGATTACTGACATTCAGTTATTTAAAATGAAAAGTGGAACATGGGGACCTTAAAGAGAAACACTACCTCAGAGCTGTAGAAAATATTCTTCTCTGAGGAAAACAGGGTGGACTGATGAAGGAAAACTTATTCCCCATCAACACAGACTTTCCAGATGTAGCTCAGAAGCATAAAATCTAGGCCATTTATTCACTGACATCCATTCCATTCAAACATAAATTGATTGACTCACACAGACATCCACTCAAATACTTGTTGAGCACCAACTGTATGCTAGGCACTGGAAGTTGAGGTTCAATAAGACATAACCAACCTCTGCCTTCAAGGATCTCACGTCGTAAGAGAGGTGGCAGAAAAGTGCAAAAGGGCCACATTAGGAGAGAATTGATGCAAAATGAGGAGGCCTGTGATCAGCAGCAGTGATGATCAAGTTGAGTATTAAAGATTTAGTTGTAGTGAGTGAGACAAAGTAGAAGGGGAAAGAGATCTTGCTGCTACGTGAAACAGCCTGTACAGAAACACCAAGGTTATAATATGGCCGCCTACAGTTGGAATAGTACTTCAGAAGAGTTCTGTTTGGTCTCAGCATAGCATTTTTTTTTTTTAACATCTTTATTGGAGTATAATTGTTTTACAGTGGTGTGTTAGTTTCTGCTTTATTACAAAGTGAATCAGCTATACATATGTCCCCATGTCTCTTCCCTCTTGCATCTTCCTCCCTCCCACCCTTCCTATCCCACCCCTCTAGATGGTCTCAAAGCACCGAGCTGATCTCCCTGTGCTATGCGGCTGCTTCCCAATAGCTATCTGTTTTACGTTTGGTAGTGTATATATGTCCATGCCACTCTCTCACTTTGTTCCAACTTACCCTTCCCCCTCCTCGTGTCCTCAAGTCCATTCTCTAGTAGGTCTGTGCCTTTATCCCCATCTTGCCCCTAGCTTCTTCATGACCTTTTTTTTTTTTTTTAGATTCCATATATGTGTTAGCATATGGTATTTGTTTCTTTCTGACTTACTTCACTCTGTATGACAGACTCTAGGCCCATCCACCTCACTATAAATAACTCAATTTCATTTCTTTTCATGGCTGAGTAATATTCCATTTATATATGTGCCACATCTTCTTTATCCATTCATTTTCCAGTGCTTTTTGCACACGTGCCATAGTTTCCACTGCTCCTTATTATCTTAAACCCAGGCTGCTTTACACACTTATGTTACTCACTTGGTCTCTAAACATATTCGAGTTTTCAAACCTTGGCATAGAGAAAGCAAACAGAATGAGGCATCAGAAAAGCTTCACGTAGCTTGGTATGGGCGGAACAAAGGGTGAATGCAGGGAAGGAGGAGAAAGGAATCTGCAGTGTGTGGGTATCTGAACATGAAGGGCCTTGTATGCACTGCTAAAGAATCTGAGTTTCATCCAGAAAAATAAAGGAAGCAATTAAAGCAGCTCAAGTAGGAAGTGTCAGGGTCAGATCTGTCTTACAGAAAGATCATGAGGCAGCGGTGTACAGGATGGATTGGAGGAGATAAAAAATGGAGACAAGGATAAAAGTTCTAATATTATTGATTAAACCAGGCTGGATATCATAAAGGCCCATGCAGAAGAAGTGGAAAAGGAGTGAGACATATCTTTTGAGATATTAAAGAGGTTGAAAGAAAACAACAGCAGATGATTGTTGTGGGAAATGTCTTGGATGAAGTCTATTTTTCTGTCTTAGACAGCTACTTTGATACTGCTGCCATTCGCCAAAACAGGGAGGGAAGATTAAATTGTGAGAATTGAAAACCCTTCTTTTTTTGTGTCCCCACTATCATCTTCTTACCTAGAGATAAGTGTTCTGCTTATATCTCTGATCCTGCACTTCAAACAAGGTACCAAGGAGAGAGATCATGGTTTCATTAAGACAGTATTACATTTGTAAACAGGCGACCCAGTTTCACACCATCTCTTTATGTAAACTTGGACATATTATTTTCACTGCAACTCAAGTATCTCATCTGTAAAATGGAAATATTAAAACTTTCTGCTTAGCTCAAGGCTTGTTGGAAGATAAAATATGCCGAAAAAAGTGAATTTACTTTGGGAGGTGCAAAGGGTACGGTATTATCTAAGAGGTGAATTAAGTCTCTTGAGCACATCTGTGTTAGGAAATTAAGTATTGATGCAGAGGGTATCACATAGCAGATTAAAATGCAGTGAGGGATATAACAATCTTCCTGTGTCAAGACCAGAAGGAAATGAAAATAAAACAAGTAAAATGTAAACTGGTGAGATGCAATGAAAGCTTGAAAGTCAGGTCAGACTGTCAGGGAAATAATCTCTCTGGGGAGTCAGGGAAAAAAGCACTGAGGAAGGATTCTGGATTCGTTCCATAGTTCTTCCTCTGAAGAAACACAGTCTGGAGGTTCAGATGGAGGTCCATCTGCTGGCTCTATAAATCCTCCATACCTGGAATGCAATGTTAATGAGGAAGCTTGTGAGCCGTACAGGACAGCTGGAGATACCGTCTACCCTGTGTATCTTTCAGAGATGCTGCCTCACTTGGGGCTGGAGGTTCATCTGTGGGTGCTGAAGATCCAATATGACAGTGACCTCTGCCTCAGATCCTTCTGAGATCCTCTTCTCAAGCAGACTTTAGTGGATCCCCGAGGACTGAGGTTGCTTCACACACAGGGTGGTTATTTTAAGTAGGATATTAATTAGGTGGCTATAAACAAGACACCCCAAATACAGTAGCATAACCAAGAGAGAAGTTTCTTTCTTTCTCCTTTAGAAGTCTTGGTAGGTGGTCCAGGGCTATGTTGGTGGTTTGACAGGGTGAGAACCCAAGCTCCTTTTATATTAATGCTCTATCATTGTCTTATCCACATGTCTCAAACTAGCTCGACATTGTAACTGCTGGGAATACATTTTGGCCGGCAGAGAAGGGTACAGGAGAAGACAAAGCAACACTCTTTCCATTTTAAGTCATAAACAGAAGTTGCTTATGTTCAAATAGGCAGAACTTAATCTTATGTCCACAGTTAGCTTCAAGAAAGGCTGAGGAGTGTGGTCTTTAGCTGGGGGTTCATGTACAGCTAAACCCGGGAATTACAGTAGAAGGGGTGATGGGATACTGTGTGTGTTTCCGTGGTGGGGGTAATGACCAGTCTCTGCTGCAGCAGTAAAAGCACTTGAGTCTGGAACTTTAGTAATAAAAATTGTCTCAGACTTAGTCCTATGGATAGCCTTAAAACTAATCTTCAATCCGAAGAGATGAAGTGAAATATCAATGCTTGTCTGATGAAAAATCTAATTATGGCTTCTGCTGCATAATTTTTATCAAGGCATAATTTATGCACAGTAACTGTTACAGTCAGTGAGTTTCAGTGAATATATATACCCCTCTAATCCAAACCCCTATTAAGGGGTTTTCATCACTCCAGAACATTCCTTCATGCCTCTTTTAAGTCAGTCCCCAACACATAGGCAACTACTGTTCTGAATACCGTCATCATAGAATAGCTTTACCTGTTCTAGTGCTTCATGGGAATGAAATCAAAGAGCATATATGACTTTACTTCTTTCACTCAGACAAATGAGTTTTAATATTCATCTGTGTTGTTGTGAGTAGGATTCTAATACAAGAGGCACCAAAGCTTGTTTGTCCATTTTTCTATTGATGAACATTTGGGCTATTGAAAAATTTAGACTGCTATGAATACAGTGACTATGAATATTCATGTATAAGTATTTTTAATGGACATTTGTTTTCATTTCTCTTGAATAAATACCTAGGAGTGGAATTAATGGGTCATAGGGTTGACGTATGTTATGTTCATAAGAAATTGCTAGTTTCCCAGCCAGCAATTTATGAGAGTTCCAGTTGCTCTAAATTTACACTAATACATGTCTTTGTAAGAAATTTCAGCGGAAGCTCTTCTAATGGCTCTATTGGGTTTTAAAGGGGAAAAATACAATTTGATTTCTGATTCACATATTATCATATTTTCAGCAACTACTTTCTATAGGTGAGCAAATACTGAGAAAATGTGCATAAAACACTTTGAAATATACAAAATCTTATATAGAAAAATGAGCCTATGACAAAATATTTTAATAAAAAGGGCTCTTTATAAGACTTTATAATATTGGGTTGGCCACAATGTTTGTTCGGGTTTTTCCATAAGACGTTACAGAAAAACCTGAACGAACTTTTGGGCCAACCCAATATAATGAATGCTTGGAGTCAGAACACCTGGGTCTTTTTTCTGAGCCCTAGATTTTTCATCTACAAAGTAAATATAAACATAGCCTTTTCAAGGTTTTTGTGAGCTTTAACTAAAGCACTAGCATGGTACCTAACACAGAGTAAAGGATCAGTATGTTTTAATAGAATCTTAGATGAGGTAATGTTATTCACATAATCACAGTCATGATCATCATCACCATCATTATCCTTAACATCATTGTCATCATCATCATCATTAACTACTCCTGAAACTTCATCATATTCCAGGAACTGCTAAGCACTTATATATTCTAATTAAATTCTCAAAACAATCCTTAACTTCAGCATTGATATTTTAATTTGTTATGCAGCTGTTGGTCCTTCTATCCATGGGTTCCAGCTTGCACCAAGTAATGTCTGCTGCTTTGTGCTCTTTGTATGATAGAGGAGCTATCATTGCACCAGGAGCTTGCACAAACGTAGAGGCATCGGTTAATGCAGACTAGAACTCATGGGCAGAAGTGTCAACTGTGGCACAGGTCCTCCATTTCCTTCTGACCTTGCAGAAAGGGGATCCTTTCTTGGACCAAAGCTCCACAGTATGTCCAGCTGTGGCTCATCCTAAGCGTGCTCTCTGAACTCTTCTAAGGGAATTGGGAATTTGTGCATCTATTCATTCTTCTGACCACAGCTTCCAACCTGCACCAAGTGACACTATAAACATTTGTTTAAGCATACTGCATGCACCATATGATAGATGATGAGCCTGGACTCAGAAGAAGTACAGATTTTCAGAGTCAGCAAGTTGAAGAAACAAAATTCAACCTCAGGCTGTATGACTCAAAACCTTTATTCTAAATTGCTATGAGATACAGACTCCTTAATTGGAACTTTAGTTGTTTACTTGTTTTAAACCAAAGTGGGACTTCATTTCTTTTCTGTATACAATCTAAAATTTTTTCATGTAATGTACCTGAGGAGACCAAATGAAAAATCAAGCCTGTGTAATAAATCTGCACACAAAGTAACATGAAAACAGAAAATGAGAGCATTGACCCAATGGTAAACATTTGGGTATCTAGGTCATTTCAAAGCAAATCTTTAGGACACAGTTTTGTTTCAAAGATTAGCGGGAACACAAACTTTGCTCAGACAAATCTGGGTCAGAATCATAGCTCTCTCCCCTTACTGGCTGTGTGATCTCGGACCTGGCTCTGTTTTCAGAGATCATTTGGACCCACATGGCTAAAGGAAAGTTTCTCAGCATGTTTGTCTTTGCATAGTGAACTGTCACAATATATATCCATTTGATTGGACTTCAGATTGGTTCCTTTATATACTAAAGCATTTATTCCTGCTGTGAGTGAGAGCAAGTCAACAGCTGCTTTAAAAGTGCCAACACTCACAGATACCTTCCAGTTATCCCTGAAGCTTGATGAAAGGAAGGAGCAATAGTTGTTGCCTGAGGAGTTGCTGTGGAAAAAGCACAGCCATTTTCGAGTGCACTGAACAAGTGGATTTGACAGGATAAGCGAGAGTATCTGAATGGAACCACAGTCAGGCAGAGTGGCTTTCATCATGGTAAACTCTGCCAAGTCCAGTCCATTACTCTCAGGGTGCCAAGAGGCCTATTTCCACATGGCAAAGGATATATTGCGTGAGCTGGAAACAATCTCAGCTTTCTGAAAAAAATAATGCAGCTTGTTTACATGTATATGGATTGAGCATACAGAGACCACTGACCAAAGCTGTGGTACCACCCTGGTTCTGAGCTGACAATGGAGCTTTTTACACTTAGCCTGAAGTCAAACCAAGTGGGTTTGAATCACAATTCCATCACTTATTGGATGTGTTCTCTTAAGAAGATTCCTTAATCCCTTGGTACCACAATTTATCTCCCATTAATAGGGAAGATAATAGAGCTGTTCTGAGAATTAAACCTGTTATTATACTTAACATGCTGAGCTACCACAATCATTATTAGCACTTATTCATACTTCAGCCTTCCTGTCTCTGACACTGTGGTTGACACTTGTATTCGATGCCCTTTTTATCAAGATCATGGCCATCATCACTGTCACATGTACATAGGGTGCTTTATGCTTTTTAAACCAACCTGTACCAAGTGACACTATAAACATTTGTTTAATCACACTGCACGCACCATATGACAGTATTAAAAAAACAAGTATTTTCATAGTATTAAAAAGCTTGCCTATTCCTTAACTTAGCTGTCTTTATAACAATCCACTGAGGCAAAGAAACTGCAACTCAGGGACTTCATCCAATAAAACATGTAACCTAACAAACAAATGTGAGGTACATTAGGGCCTGGATTATACATCAGGAGAAATGCAAAGAAGTTTCAAGGACTTTCAGACTAGGAAGAATAGATAGAGATTTAGAAACTAACAGTTTTGACTAACTACAATGTGGCTGACCTTTTGCTGGGTGAATCACCAGTGTTATTTGAGTCGTTATTATCGTCACTACATAGTGCAAACATACTTTAAATAGAGGTTTCACAGGTAGTAATGATCAGAATGGAATTTTAACCCGGTTATACTTGACTGGAAACTTCATGTTCTCTCCACTATGCAATAATATTCATTCAAATAATAACACTAACTGAAGTGTGCTTAAGTGCCACCCATCACAAAGCAAAATGGCGGGAGGAATTCGTGACAAAGTTTGCACTGTTATGTCCAGTGTTTGGATTCTGAGGATGAGTGACTGGGAGCCCCAGGAACTGGGATCAGAGACAAAGCTCTAATCAATCAGCTTTATTTCCTCAGTGCCTATCACAGGGCAGGGCAGATAATGGGGACTGAGTATGCGTTGGTGTAATGATGGTGACGGAAGAGGAAATGAGAAGTCAGGAAGACGAGCAGGCTGGGTGGGAAAATGGACCACTGGTCTTCAATATCCCTACAGGTTTCTGTAGTCTTATTGATTTGTTTTCTAAGTCGCTCAGTATTTTGCTTGTCTCTCTTTTGTGTACTCTCTGTTTTGTCAACATTCCAGATGTGAACACACTTTCCAGGGGTTATATACTGACTGATACATGATCGATGCCTCCTATAAGAGGATTATTGTTTCTATTGGGTCCTTACACTTCTTAAGGAAACCTCAGTGTGTTTTTGGTTTTTTTTCATTTTATTTATTTACTTTTTTTAAACATCTTTATTGGAGTATAATTGCTTTACAATGGTGTGTTACTTTCTGCTTTATAACAAAGTGAATCAGTTATACATATACATATGTTCCCACATCTTTTCCCTCTTGCGTCTCAGAGTGTTTTGACAATGGCATCACATTTGCCCAGATCTATTCTAAGCTTATTGTTAACGGAAATCTGAGAACTTTTTGACAGAAACCCCAATATCCTGCACATGTATGATTGATTTTTTAAAACGGAAACTCAGGACTTGACAATTATTTCTGTTGGGTTATTCATGACGAGATGGCTTATTTGAAAGATGCAGTTTTAGGAATTGTTTAGATGATGGGAGTGGGTAGGTTGAATGTACCTGCAGGTAGAAAGGGCTTGTCAGGCTGAAGGTATGTCCAGGGATGGCTGAAGAGATTGATAAGTGGCTTTAGGTCCAGGGAGCTGGCCTGGTAGAAGAAGGGAGACTGCCTGAGAGAAGACTCTCAGGAGAGGGTGAGGGGCTTAGCGACAATACGGCTGCAACGAGAAATGGCTGTAAGGCCTGGTGCAGGCTGGGAGGGAGAGAGCTCTGGGAGAACGTGGAGCCTCTCATCTTTCCCATCTCCTCAAACCCCTTGTGGTAAGATCTCCTGTACTGTACTCAGAAGTACCAAATAGAGGCTAAAGCAACAGGTTTTCTGTATCCAGTAAATTGAGTGTCTACCTCCATCAGTTAAACCTAGGATAAAAACACCTTGAACAAGGCTAGCTTGATTCAAGGGCAGCATTTCTTCTGTAAGTCCCATATTTCGAGGATGATTCATAATTACCGTGGACACTAGAAATAGGAATCCCATTGTGGCCCTGCAGAGTGTTCCCACATTCAATTATTGCCTTTTGCGTACTATGCCTAATGAGTCCCAGCAGTTAATAGCTAATATAAGAAGCGTAGAGCCACTTGTCACATTTTTTAAATATTCCATTTTTTTCTGGCTGCTCTTGTGGCTTTCTATTCTGAAAGCCAAGATTTACCCTCACTACCCTTTCATTCCCTCTTTGCACCTGTTCTAAAGAACTCATTTTCTTAGTGCCCTGATATCGTTTCTGGCTGAGCTTTTTTTTTTTTCTGGAGGGAGTTTAACAAATTATGTTTTTCATAGTCTTAAAATTTTGGTAGAGACACTGTAATAAGTGGATTAAAGGCAACAGCCCAACTTAAAATGTATTTTAAAAAATGATTATTGAGCCCATCTGGCTTTACTAATCATAAGCAGAAGTTATTCTTGCTTTCAGTTGTGTAAAATATTATCACTGAAAAATTACAGCAAAGACAGAGTATTTAGTGATTTCAGAAAGATTAAACGAAATGGAGTTCTTGGCATTTTGCCGTTAACAGGTCTTCTGATAGCAAAATACCTTTATTAAAGCTACTCTGGACAACAAAAAGGATGAAAGCACTTGGATCTCCTCAGTCACGGGCCTCTGAAACAGGGAAAGGGAGAACGTTGATATACTCACAACCTGAGACCCCTTCAGGAGCTGCATGAGGCTTGGCACTCGCTGACTGTGGGGTTGCCCTTGTGAGTTGTAGCATTGCCCCATCTGTTGCAAGGAGCTTAAGATCCTCATCTCAGAGATTATCAGAGTATCCAGGAATAACATCTTGGAAGTCATTCTCTCAACAAAGGCAGCAATTTCTTTGTGTATTATTCTCCTCTTTTCTTTTCCTGACTTCTCCATCTCCCAGGACTCCTGTCCAACCACAGCAATCCATCCCAAGTTGTCTGACATTCAGAATGGGTTTCCAACTTTGCTGTCCATAACTAGATCCCCCAGACCTTGTGGAATTAAGATCTCAGGAAGTTGAAAATTGGCCTAGTCAACTCCCTGGGCAGGTCTACATCTGTGACGGAGAAAGCAGATTTGTACCTTATCGCTGCCTCATCCAGGAGTGTAAGAGGAGAGACATATAATATCACCAGGGTGTTATGAGGCCGAATCCTAGGATGTCTACAATATTCTAGCTAGAATCCTGCAGCCAAAACTCAGCAAAGGCTGGAAGGAGTTTAGGATTCAGGAAGAAAGCATGTCCTGAGTTGTTGCAGGCATCTGGTAGTTGGAGAAAGCCTATCTTGTGATCCAATATGGGAAGCCATCTGAGAGTGGAGGGCCCCTCAAGAGCGTTGAAAGCGTCAGGAGAGGGGCAGGTAATGTTTTACTTACACACAAGCATAACGGTTCGTTCTGCCTGTATGAAAAAATATCTTGAACAATAATGTGTGCATCAGAGCATATTCTTTTCATTAGTAGAGACACAGCTTTCGAAAGAAAAGCTAAACAGTAAACTCCATAAATCTCAAAGACACAGTATTACATATGAATAGGGAAAAGTTATTCTTCAGGATATCCGTGATTAGGTCAAAAAGGAAGAAATTTATATCTGCACAAAGAAGTTCAGGATAGACTTGAGAGATCTAGTGTCTTTTCTGGAATGATTATGTGATCCCAGAAAATTTCAAAAGTTGTGGAATCTTTGGTGAAATATCTACTCATTTGTATTTATGCTCCTGATTTCTTCGGAGGCTATTTGAACTAGAGAAGTGATTTGTTTTATTTTGTTTTGTTTTTGAGATTAAAACGCTAAATTTTGGTCAAGAATTAAGGACTCTGGTTAGTTTATTTTTAAATTTTACATGGAATTAGAAAATCATTTTAATTTCTATTCTTGTTTAAAATCTTTTCATGTTCTCTATGAGCCTACTGCTTCTGCCTTAATAAGTCAAGTATAGTGAACATTAGTAAAAAAGCTATTGACTCCGGATTCTATAGTGACTTCCTATTGTTTTCATTCCAGTCAACTGGTGATTCACAGATGGGCTCGGTGACATACTAATGGTTGGTCATAAATGAGGTTGATAGCAAGATATTATAAAGACAAAGACTCAGACCCTGCCTTCGGAGTGGTTATAATTATTTTCCATTTAGTGCAAATTCTGTGGGAAGAGACAATGCCCAGATGAAGGAAGAGTGATCCAGTGTTCAAGGTGAAGGAATAGGGAAAGACATGGGCTTTTTTTTGTATTTGTGATATAACAGTAAGTTTCAGGGTCTAGTCCTAGAAATGAAATTTTATTAATTGCCAACTAACCTAAGGACAAATAGTAGGAGTAGCTTTCTCAGTAAGTCCTTCATTGTCTTGCTTTTCTGTTTCAAAATGAAAAGAAAATGTTAAGAAAAAGATATGGGAAACTGCTTAGTATTCTCAGGTACACAGTTCTATGGTAAAACTGGGTGAGTGCAGTTTAATTTGGGCACCTATCAATTAACTTCTCAACTTATACCTGAGTACCAAAATGACACAATTAAGCATATTTTATATTCTTCGATTTTTACGTTGTTAAGTTTTTTCTTTTAACTCTTTCCATACCCTGCCCTGTTTTCCTGTGAGAGAGCTTCAGTGCTAGGACAACTGCTGATAAACATTTAAGAGTCATGAATCAGAACGACCGCTTAGACAATTATTCTCTTTTTTGAAGTAAATTTTCATCGGGTCAAATGCATACGCAACACCTCTTCTCAGTTTATTGCCTAAGGTTATATCTGGGAAATGTTGTGTCAGTCTGACCTGATTCATTAAAGTAACTCACAAGAGCAGTTTTATGAGCTATTGACTTCATGCCTGATCCCTGAAGGGCTTGTGGAATCACTGTGCCACTAAAGTGATCATGAAGCCATGCTCAGTATTGAGCCTCAGAAAAGCAGGTGTTTCTAGGAGGGCTTTCTCCCTCCCTCTCTCCCGCCCTCCACCTCTCCTTCCCTTTCTTTCTTTCTGTTACTTAAATAAAGACAGATAAGTGGACACTGCCTAAATAAGTTAGACTAAGAAAATCTAAAACGAGTCCAGTGCTGCTTATGTTAGAGCCTTTGGTAACTCCTGGAATGGAAGGAGGCAGAAGTGGAAGCTAAACACAGATACTGCCATGTCAGAAATCAACTCCTTTTCCTCCTTCAGTCCAGACACCTCTATCTTCTCAACTCTGCCCATGTCTGATATCTGCTCTGAACACGGGTGGAGAAAATACAGAGATGCTGGTTGTCAAAACTTTTGACTTCATATCAGACTTTATCCTTCCGGCTCACAATCATTATCTAGTCCCAGAACACTTGACAATTTCCCCCACAAGGTCAGTCTGAGAGCTGCATCCTTGGTATCTCCAGTGCCTAGACAATCTTACATTAAAGCACCCATCATGCTGAATTGCAGCTTTCTTTTGATTATATTGCTTTCTTTCCTAGCATACTGTGGGCTACTTGATGGCAAGGAACATGACTAATTCATATTTGTATTCCCAGTGACCAGCAGATTATTTAAACACAGTAGGTTCTCATTAATTGCAAATGAATATTGAATGCATGAATAATTGCATGGATAGGTAGGTGGATAAATAGATAAATGGATGGATGGATGGATGGATGAATGGATGGATGGATAGATGAATTCTGACTTCTTATTTCCTAGGACCTTAACATTTCTTCTCTGAAAAATGAAGCTTTGATGAATACCTCTAAGACCTTTACTAGCATGCTGGGATTCTATGACTCATTGGCTAGTGTTCCAGTTCCAAAATGTACCTCTATATTCCTAGCCATTTTTTTCTCTCCCTGCCAAGAACCCTGATTCCTATTGCTTAGATTAGACCAGCTGGAGTCTGAATCCTATCTTGCCTATTATATTTTATTGCTTATACTTGGCTCTGCTAACTTGTCTGGGTTTGGGGTCTCATCTGTATGTCATATTGTCTCTGTTCTTCCCTGTCTCACTCCCATTAACATCAGAGAATGGCATCATTCTATGAAATGCTACACTAGAACTGCTTAACGATTCAATATCTCACGATGGCCCCTATGTACATGCTGTGGAAAGGCATGGTCAAGATGCTTCTGTCCTTCCAACCATCCATCCATCCATTTATCCATCTTTTCCATACGATTTTTATGAGCAGGTATTACATGCCAGATACATTATATGTATTTTTGTCCTTAAATGATGAATAAGTTGACTGCCTGATCTCAGGAAGCTTAGCATCTACTAGATATAGGCATATAAATCTGTAAGTATAATAAAATGTTACAGTTTGGGTGTTAACACAGAAGTCTGTACAGAGTATTACGGGAGATCAAAAGAGAAAATGGTCAATATTATCTAAAAGGGAAAGCAGGAAAGCTTGAGCTGAGCTAATGAGAAGCTGCAAGTAGATGAATACAGTTGGAAGTTGGAGCCTAAGTTAGGGAAAGGAAATTAGCACAGGTTGCTACTAGGCCCACGTCACAATTCAAGCTTTCTCTCTACCCTCTCTTGCTTCTTTCTCCTCCCTTCAATGGGTTTTGACCTCAAATAATAATAAACATCCTATATGCTCAACGCTATCTCAGAGACTGCTTTACTGAGAATACAACCTACTACCTAAGGAGGCTTTCCGTAGGTAATGAAGAGACATGAAATGGAAGACTAGCATGACAGCAATGGTACTTTGGGAAGATCACGTTAGGAACAGTTTGGAGATACAATTTAATAAAACAGTTATTAGATTATCACCGTAGCCCTTATAAGAGTTGATAGGGACCTGAAACTAGGAAGAAAGAGTGGGATAGAGATGGAGGGAATAAAAGAAATGCTACAGATACAGAATAGGAAGGAGATGGTCATCGATATAACACAGAGAAAGAGGGAAAAGAAGTTGAAACAGAGTGAGGTTCACTGAGATAGAGAACTCCGGAAGAAGAGGTTTATCTTAAGTGGGGGAAGCACACAAGAAAATCAGGGTCCGGATTTGCCATGTTGAGCGTGAGTGCCTGTAGGATATCTGGATAAAGATATCCAGGGTGTGCAGGGTGAGTCTGGATTTCAGCAGTGAGGTCTGGGCTGGGAAAAGAAATATGGACATCATTATCCTATGTGTGGAGACAAACTGAGAGGAGGAAACGAGCTCACTCGGGGACAGAACCTATGAAGAAAAAAAGAGGTTACGGACTGAACTCTGGAAAGCATACACACTTAAGTTATTAGCAGAAGAGCCAATGAAAAGGACTGGGGAGGAATCCTCAGGGCTGTAGACGGAGCAGGACAGAAATGTGCTAAGGAATGGCAGACAACAGCCTTAGTGTTGCCAAGGAGGATAGGAACTGAAATATTATTTAGATTTGACAGGGGATGATCAACCATTTACTCATCTTCTATCATGTTTAAAGCACTGTGTTAGGACAGGATATTTAGGACAGAATAATGCTAGGTCCTATCTCACGGTAACCACAGTCCACGGTAACTACAGTCCATACGTACAAGCAATCAGAATATTTCTGGGCAGTGTGATAAGAGCTTTGTTGAAGATGCATACTCAGTGCTGGAAAAACGGAGTAGGGGGTCTGGTGCGGGGGAGCCAATTCAGTCCTCCTGGAGCTACTCTTAGATGACAAGGACCTTGGGAGGGGAATAGGCTTTCACCGGTAGAAAAGCAGAAGAGTATTCAGAGAAGAATGAGAGGTAGGAAAGGGTCTACTTCAAAGTCAATGACTCATTATTTATCTAATGGCCCCAAATCTTCTTGTGAAAGAATGGCATTGAGTATTCAGAACACATTGTAAAGCTTCAGAAAACTAGACACATCTCGCTGCAGCTTCCCTTCACTGTCCTCTGCAGGGTAACCTTCCATTCCATCTTCTCTAAAATCCAATCACAAAAGTCACATCTCACTCAGGAGAGAGGTCCAAGTCACATCTCACTCAGGAGAGAGGTCCAAAGAGTAGAGGATTTTTCAGAGTTTATTGGTTGAAGCTGATGCTCACTCTACGGCCTAGTAAATAAAATTTTATTTATAACAAATGTAGCCTTTAGTTTTCTACAGTCCAGGGACCAGAATTTTGAGCTTAGAAAATAACATTCTTTCCAAAATACATTTTCAATGCTATTTGCTCACCTTCTTTTAAAAACATAGCATTTTCTTTCTGATTTTATCATCATACCTTTTGGGGATTTTTTGAAATGAAAAAAATTTTTGTCTTTCCTTTTTCTTCCCTTCTTATAGGGAAGAAAGTAAAAACCACCCATAGCCCCAGTACTTAGAATAGGAAAGACAAGACACACCTATAAGGTAATGACTCAAAGAATGCAGAAAAAGAGCTTTCTTCTGAGTGAGGAGAAATCCTTTATCACTGACATTATTTAGAGCTGCCAGAACATCATGACAATAAAAAGCAGATAGCCTTTACTTGGTTGTATTGTTATTTTTAAATTCTCTACAGGCAATACATCCACTTATTGTCTGCACCTACACAGATTCCTCCTGCCCATCTCACATCTCAGTATGCTCTGCACATATAAAAATATTACTGATTATAAAAGGATTGTGTTTGGGAAGTATCAAATGAGTAGAGTGAGAGTACATAACATCTCATAGTTTAATCAAACATCACAATTTACTCCCTCAGTTCCATTATTTGAATATTGTACTTTTGGGCCAAAGATAATGAAAGGAAGAGGCCAATACTACAGTGAGGACACAGCGTAGGCAATTCTAAGATTAATTTAGGATAGTGACTTCTGCAATCAGATATCTGGAAACACACACATCCTGAGGCTGCTTCCTGATTGTCTCTCAGCTGTGCCCTCCTAGAGGCTTCAGGGTCCTCCAGTAACATGTTATTGTATGTTTGCATTCTTGTCCTCAACTACCCTAAACACATTCATTCCTTGGTAATAATAATAGATACAATATATTAAGTACTCAGTTTGAGCTAGACACTAATTTGTATAGATTACCTCACTTTACCCTGAGAACAACCCTCTGAGGAATGCAAAATAATACCCGTAGAATAGCTACTAAGTCAGAGACCTCAGATTTGAACTCCAGGCCATTTAATGCTGAAATCATAGCTTGTTCCAGTATGCCAAGCCTCTTCTTGATCTCCTGAGACTTTGCTTGGGGTGAGCATTCTGCTTGTTGAACATTTATTCTCATTTCTTCTACTAAAAGCATCTGGTTTTTCCATTGGGGAAAAGTACCTCTTTCCCATTAGATATATTCATAGTGAGCCCGTCAATCAAAATGCTTCACCTCTCAGCTGTACCGACACAGGAGTGACCCAAGCTAGGCCAATCAAATGCTCTGTCCCTAGACTCTGAATTTGGAACAGCGTAGAACAGTATGCTCATTGATGAGACTTATTTATCCCTGTGGTGAATGAAGCCCTAAAGAGACTCTCCATTAGTTTCTGCTGTCTAAATTTCAGAGTTACCCTAGTTCTGACCTTTTTGAGCCTTGTTATTCAGATTTTTCTTTAATTTTTTGAGCTATCTCACAACTTTCCAACAAAGTGCTTTTTGGCATAAATTAACAAGGGTTGATAACAGGGTGTCTACTGTCTGCAACCGAAGAACTCCAACAAATATTGCCGTATACTGCACTTTGTCTATTAAAAACGAAACAAACCAAGACAAAAACAAAATATTGACAACTAATCCTTATGGGGAACACTGCTTTGTCCTATGCTGTATTCTTACTCTGATCTCTTCTTTTTAGAACACACCACTGGCGAGGGTTGGGGGCTTCAACAGATTAATATAGAGACATACCGAGAGAAGAGGGTCCCCGGGGCTTAAAGATATGTGTTGCAGACTTACAGAACCCATTGTATAGATGTGGAAATTGAGAAATAGGTGAGTAAAAGATTGATCAATCTGTTAGAGTGAGTTAATGGACTAGAACCTAGAACCAGGCATCAGCCATCCACTCTAAGAATGCACTTTTATAGAGTGGCCATACAATCACAACATTTTAAACATCTCTTTAGATAATATATATTCTTCCAAACTTTAACCAAAGTTTTCTTTATTTCCCCCAGAAAATTGTTTTGCAACAAAATCTTAGTTTAAAATAATTCATAATACTGGTATGATCAATTTATTGTTTTTGAAGAAGGGGGAGAATCTCTTCATTTGTGAAAGTATAGAACAGAGAGTTTGGCTAATAGAGGCTCCATCTCTCTTTGAAGATACCTTGAGCATTAAATGACTCAGATGACTGGCTCTAAGGAGTATCTTATAATTCTAATCCATGTGCTGAAGGTAATTTGGTTTTTGGCCAAAGCCTCAGTGTCTGTTAAGAAATCAGTTTATCTTGGGAGTATTTTTCTTATCACTTCACAGAGGATTTCCTTTCCAATGAATTGAAAATAAAACATGGCTAAGAATAATTCATTTGTTCCCCTATCCATATATGTGTACATTTATTTATTCAGTCAGGACATGATTATTGAATGTTTTGCAGGAGGGATCAAAGATCACAAAGGTAAATAGCATTTATCACCTCAAGGAGCTATAACAAAGAGAAAAACACATGAAACAATTTCCCAAGGTACTATATGCAGCCTGTAGTTGAATATATAAAAAGTGCCCCTCCAAATAAAAAACAGCTCTATCTATGTATCCTGATTTATTATTCTTAATGCACTCCTCACTATTTGGAATTATATATTCATGTATTTAATTACCGTCTTTATTGTGTGACCTACACCACAATGTAAGGTGAATGAGGACAAGAACCTTGTCTAGTTCATCTCTGTATTGTCAGCAGTGCAAACAGTAACTGGCACAAAGAAGACACTTAACAGATATTGAGTGAATGAATGAATGAGCAATGAAACTTACTTAGAAATTCTTGAGGTTTCAAAGACAAAAAGATGATTGAATTGTATCCTAAAACCTCAATTTAAGGTTAAGAGTAAAGTCAGTAGGGGTAGAAGGGCATTTTAAGAACCAATGACTCTCAGAGAATAACATTCGAAAGCATGGGAGGAAGGGAAGGAGGGATATATATAGAGAGAGAGAGAGACAGAGAGACGGAGAGAGACAGAGAGATAGAAGTTGGTGTGTTGAAGGATCACTGAATAATAGCTCAGGTTAGCGGAAAGATCCGAAAGGTTTCTTGGGACTGATTCATGAACTTCCAATTTTAATCTCTCAGAAATAGGATTGCCCATTAATGGTTTTATGAACGGGGAGTGACAAGATGCTGCCTGTTGGGGAATCACTCCTGCAGTGCTGCAAAAATTGACTGGAAAAGCACTTGAGCTGGAGCAGGGAGAGCAGTTGGGAGGCTACTGTAATAGTCAAAGCAAGAGATCATAAAAGTTTAAATCATGGCCCCATTGAAAGTGCGGAAAAGAAAATGAAAATTAATGATTCTCCATTCACCAGAGCTCGGTTGACATGGGCCATCTCATTTACAGCACTTTATCCACTGAAGGCATTAAATGCTACCAGGCACACCTGCTTCTTAACTTGAGCATCACTCAAGAATAGAACTCGAGCCAAGTAAAATGCAATTTTCTCAGTATGGGACTTCAGCTAAAAACAAGTGAGCACAGCAGTTCCTAACTGCAAGACGGGCGACTTTTTACCAAGGTGGGGAGATCAATTTGAAATAACAACAACAAAACAGGATGTATTCTGTGGCAAATATCTCTCCAAAGGCAATCTGTCCAAGGGGAGGTCTGCAAAATCCAAACCTACTGCAAACAGAAAGTTAAAAAAAAACACAACTTCTAAATTCTTGGGAATGGAACAAGAATTCAGTGGTAATTGACCTCACATTTCCAATGTTTTTAACATTCCCTGATCTGAAGCCAAGATAGGTAATTGATGGCTTTTACCATGGTCATAATATACATAACTGACCATGTGATGCCATTACTAGCAACCCCTCCCCAGTCATATGATCCCCAGAGCCACAGTACCACCATGATGTTAGGATATAACAGTTTACAGGGAGGGGGAAGGTAAGGGCTGTCACATATCATTGTTACTAAAAATTAAAAATATGGAAGCTTGAGAATACTTATTTTTTATTATAATAGATTCAAGATTGTAACTAATATAAGACTACATTCACCCAGGGGCATTATACCACACTTTCTTGAATGTAAAGGAAGGGGACTGGAATGCCTTGGGGATTTCCATCACCCTGGCTATGCCCATGGTACAAAGGTGCCAACATGATGACTGCAGTTTAAAAAAAAAGGTAAATAGTCACTGACCACAAGAAGATACATTTTGGACTTCTCTAATGATATTCAAAACCTTTATAAACTCATCCCAACCTCTTCTTCTTCCTCCACAATCTCTATACCTAGGACACACTTAATGTGACATTCTTGTAACATGTTGCACTTATTTACCTCTATTTTTTTTTTTTTTTTTTTTTTTTGCGGTACGCGAGCCTCTCTCTGTTGTGGCCTCTCCCGTTGTGGAGCACAGGCTCCGGATGCGCAGGCTCAGCGGCCATGGCTTACGGGCGCAGCCGCTCCGCGGCATGTGGAATCCTCCCGGACCGGGGCACGAACCTGTGTCCCCTCTATTTCTTTTGCCCAGATTGTCCTTCCTCTTCCTCCACCCTCCAGCCTCTGTGAAGTACTTTCTGACTCTCCTACTGCAAGCCATGCCCACAGCATCCTCACACACCTCAAACTGCAGCACCTACCTTGTTTTACAAGATTTATGTGTTGGGGGTTATCTACCCTAAAAGACTGCAAGGCCCTTAGGGAAAGTGACCCTTTGTCACCTTGGCAATATGCCTGACACATACCAGTGCTCAGTCAATGTGCAGGGAATGTAAAAAGAATTTAAAAACATCTATTTTGACATGTGTCTTTTCTTCTGCTAGAAAGAGAATTACTTCACATCTTAGTCATGTTAATTTAGCAAATATTTCTTGAACATTTCTAAGTCTAAACCTTGGGGGGATGTCATGATCAACGATTAATAATACAGTGTCCTTACCCTCAAGTTGCTCACAAGATGAGGAGACAGATATTTATCCCCAGCCACTACATCAAATAGGTGTGTGCACATACATACACATCACAATGAGCTGCAGAAAAATTACAGTTCATTAGGGCATGCTAAAATGGGGTCACGGGGTCAACCCTATGCTCAAAGAGCAGAGCTGAGGAAAGTAGAAGTTAATTCTAATGTCATGATTAGAGATTGGGGTTTGGGGGCTTCCCAATTTAAACAATGGCTTCAACTCACTTCCCCTTAGATTTGAGTCATACTCTGTTATAGGCTTGGAAAGTTCCCTAAATTCTCTGAGAAATGGAAAAAGGAAGTCCTCAATCCTGCATACAATCTTTTCTCGTCACAATTAAATTGAAACACTTGATGGTCCAGCCTTCAGGAGACTGCTTGAAAGGTAGGGTTTTCTCATCCTGACTCTGAAGCTCAACATTTGGGATTTAGTCAGCAGTAGGAGATGGACTCTTAAGAAAGTGAGTAAAGTTATCTAATGATGGCTCTGTAAGAGTGAAATTCATGATGGCAAAAGGAAGAGAGATAAACGACACTGATAAGAACATCATTTAGAGTCTCAAAACCTTGGTCTGAGATGCTTGTCCTAAGGGAAGCCAGTTTCCAAGTGCTGTGACCTGGGTAGCTGGAAAGAGATCCTTGTCTGGTGATGCCACAGCAAGAGATGCAATTTCCAAATGCTGACTTGGTAGACAGGCGGGAACTGCATTAATCAGAATATTTCAAATATCCAGGTTTAGGGAATGGGAGGACTTTGCAGGTTGTTCTTTGAGTTCAGTCAACCCCAGAATACCTATCATGGATTCACTATGAGAAGCCATGTGGAGCAATAGAAAACACATAGGCTTTCTAGTCTGGCAGACCTGGGCTGGTTTCTAATTCTACCACTATGTGCCTTTGGAGAAGTCACTTAACTTCTCTGAGGCTCCATTTCCTTAACCATAAAATGGATATAATAGTGATTCACCATGCTTTTGCCCAAATACCACTTACTATAAGCTCAGTGAACAATGGCAGTTATTATTACCATCATATGGGTAGAGGTTAAGACCTCACTCTGAACCAGATATCTGGGCCCAAATCCGGGTATCTATCTAATAATTTAAAATATTTGTGATCTTGGAGAAATTATTTTATCCCTTCAGTTTCTTAACTTGTAAACAGATATAATAATAATTACAAGAATATCAGCCTCATAGATTTGTGATGAGCATCAAATGAGATGATACACTTAACCCTCTCAGTACAATACCTACCAGGTAGTAAGTGTTCAATAAAAGTCAGCTGTCATCATCATCATCATCACTGTCGTCATCATCATCTTGAACCCCAGTGTAACCTTCTCCATTGACACGATCCAGGCAGAGTGTAGGTTCTTTTATGTTTAACTTTTCAATCAGTTACAATGACCTCAAAGCAGGAACAGTCATTCCTTGGTATCAGTAGGGGATTGGTTCCAGGAGCCCCTGTGGATACCAAAATCTGAGGATGCTCAAGTCCCTTATATGAATGGCGTAGTAAAATGCACACTGTTGGCCCTCCGTATCCATGCTTTTGTACCCACAGATTCAACCTACCTCAGATTTCAACGTGAAACCCACAGTCACAAAGGGTTTGATTTACCCAGCACTGCCAATTTTGTAGCAGATTATCCTTTTTTACCTCCCAAGCCCGAGAGAAAGTGTAACCAATGATGCTATCATATAGGTAAATAAAGTTCCTTCACAGAAATTATGGTACCTCATTGAGCCCACAACTTTAGGAGTCTAGATTACCTGATATAAAAAGGGAGTTAAATTGGGCAGAGAGAGGGGACATTCACCAGCAGCCTCATTACAATGGCAATCACCATTTAATGGCCAGTGTCTGTGCCAGGCACTGAATACTTTATATGCACAATCTATGCTCTTCACCTGCACTCTTGCAGAGCATGACAGGAGGGAAATGAGCAGGAAAAATGGCTCTGAGTCCTGGAACCTGGGAAGAAGGCCTTGATCTTGGAGTACACCTCGAATCTTCTCAGCTCCAGGCTTTTGCTCCAATGGTTTCTCTCTCAGGAATTCCTTCTCCACCCGGAAATATGCCACCTGTGCTTCAACGTCCTACCTCCCTGGCACCCTATCCATGTGATGGCTCCCTAGCCATCCTCATCAAGTGAGCTGCCTCTCCTCTGTGCTCCCCATTGCTTGTCCATAGCGCTGTTATAATTAGCAGCTGTGCTGTAATTGTCTGGTAAGTTGTCTACCTCCCCCATCAGCCATAAATTCATGAGAAGAAAGAATGTCTTACTCACGTTTGTAACCTCAATATCCAGCACAGGGTTTGGCACATAATAAGTGCCAAGCATATGTTGCCTTTTTTTTTTTTTTAGCTCTTTATTGGAGTATAATTGCTTTACAATGTTGTATTAGTTTCTGCTGTTCAACAAAGTGAATCAACTATATGTATACATATATCCCCATATCCCCTTCCTCTTGGGCCTCCCTCCCACCCTGCTTAACCCACCCCTCTAGGTCATCACAAAGCATCGAGCTGATCTCCAAAAGTTTGCCTTTGAGACACTTCTACCTGCTATTTTAGGGTCCCTTCCTCTCCTGGTACCAATACCTCTGCATCAAAATGAACCTCTGTCTTAGGTTCCACTTGCAAAGAACCAACTATTAACAACTGGTAAAAATTCTCCCTTGGTATGTAAATTAATGGTAATTATTTTGTTGAATTATTTAAATAATAACTGGCTATGTAACTGATGGATTTGATCTGTGAATGGGAATACGGTCTGGGTGCTGTGGTCTCTCCACTATCCACAATTATCTCCTGTATGAAGTTAAATTTGTTCGCAGCCCATCAGATTCCAGAGCCCAGCCAGGGAAGACCACCACAGAGCTCCCTGTGAGAGATGCCTCTTGGCCTTGTGACTGGAGAAAAGTTCATTTCTCTTTTAAGAAACCAGGAGCTTCCTCCCTCTTTTCTCTTCTAGTACCTGCCTCAGATCTGGCTACTCTCCCTTTGACTAGCTCTGGTATTTGCATCCTCAGGAAAGGAAACTGTGAAGCAGAACAAAGACCCAGCATCAGAGGCAGCTCAATTCAAGATACCTGCTGTGCTGTAGCCTTACTTCCTCCATGTTGTCAAAATAAAACAGAATTACCTCAAAATGAAGGGCATCGGTACAAGCAAGGGTTAACTCCGTCTCCTGAGGGCTGTGATGTTTGCTGATAAAGGCAAGAAGTGAACACTCCGTGAAATGCTGCTCTCCTGGGCTGTCACCTTAAGAGAGGTTTCTAAATGCTGCAGCAAGCACAACAAAACCTGCTGAATAATCCCAGACATTTAGAAGTTGGCATCTGAAACCACATGAGGCCGTGGTTTATTGAACAATTACTGTATGCCAGAGCTTATCATTTATTTAGCTCATGAATCCTGGTGACAGTCCAGTGAGATAAACACAATGATTATGACTCTTTCACAGATGTGGATAAAATTCAGCCTTTCTCTTGGATATGACCTAGTCTTGTGTTCCCCAGACTTTTGAACTTCACAGAGCAGTGAAACTTCCCAACTTAGGTGGTTAATTTTACTGAAAGCAGGTATTTTTAAGAAGCAACAGTGCCATCTATAATTAGTTTCATTTAATTAAAAAGGGCATTTGCTACCATAAAAGAGCACAATCTAAGAATAAAAGGTGTCCTTTAAATTGAATGCATCCATCTGTATGGATAACTTGCATACTCTACTATCTAGCAATTCTACCTCTAGGTTTTTATCTGAGAATGACTCTTATCAATATATACCAGGAAACATGTACAGAAATGTTCAAGCAGCCCTGTTCATTCCAGAAGTAACTGGGAAACAATTCAAATGGCCATCTACAGAAGAATGGATAAATACATATATAGTATATTTACATAATTACATTAGACACAGTAGTTAGAATAAGTTAACAACAGCTGCATTCAAAAAATATGGATCTTAATAAAAGATTGGGTGGTAAAAATTCTGAAAAGATTGCATACAATAAGGTACACTATTTATGAAGTAAAATTCATGATATGCATTTTAGGATTAACATAAAAGTTTATGTGTATCTGTGTCTATAATTATTTAAAGAATGAGAATAAGGTATCTCAGGTGAGGGGAGGCATGAGAATGAGATAAAGGGGAATTACATATATAGAATTAAGTTATAGTCAATGCACTATTTCTGTGCTGGATAGGAGATACACCTGTATTTATTGGATTCTATTGTTGCAAACAAACAAGGGTTATGTGTTGACCAATTATGGGAATGTGTCACAAACCAGTAATTATAATAATGGTAATTATTAATAATCTATTTTTGTCACCTGAGATCCAAAGGCAAACAAAACAAGACCACAAATCCCTCAGTGTATTGTCTTTTTTCCTCTGTTTCCCTAAGGACCCGTTTTAAATTACATTATGAAACAGCCTTAGGCAGTATGTGATTCTACCTTTGGACACAGTGATCTAGACCAACCAACTCAATTTTCCAAGAGGTTAAGAGTTGTAAAGCTATCCCTAGAATTGGGATGGTACTAAAACCTCTACAGGTGAGTTTGGATGAAAGACAGAGAACACAGAGATCAGCTAAATGCACAAAAGACAAGCGACATATGATCGGGTTGAGAAATATGCAGACAGGGTGTAGAGGAGACAGCCAGAGACAGGGGGCAGGAAATGGATGTAGGGAAAGTCGGAAAGAATATTATCATCTGTGAAAAGTACTGCCACTATAATTGCTTATTAATTTGTATCTCCTTCCTGTCTGAAATAATAGGAAATACACTCTGATGTAGAGGGAAGACAATGGTGAGCTACAGTTGCCACGGACTTCCCTTCAGCTCTGAAGGAGGGAAAGTTTCCACTTATTCTACTTACTAGCAGACATGTATGGGGAGACCTGCCGAAGTTACGACACAGTTTACAAAGATGTTATAATGAGTAGTGTAACAGTTCAGTGATTGATCTCTACACATCGCTACCTTACTTAAAACTCCTCTATCTCTCTCCATGGATTTCAGGATAAAGTTTAAGCTTCTACAGCACATTCTATGACTTGGCCTTTTCTGCCTGCCCAGCCTACTCAGGCACGTCACACCAGCTTCCTGAGTTGGTTGCCTCTTCTTGACTGTATCATGCACTCTCTGCCTTTGCATGTGTTGCTTTGTCTGCAAGGCTGTTTCCCCCTTTATCATCTAGGTAATTCCACCAATCCTCCAATGCTCAGCCCACTCAGACACCCCATCTCCAAGAAGCCTTCCTTGACCATCCAGGTGGATGGTCTGTCCCTCGAAGCACTTCTATCATTAATGTTTATAGTGATCATTCGTTTACATTTTGGTATCTGCTCCATATTGAGAGTTCTTTGAGGGAGCTATTTATGTTATATTTGGCTCCAGAAGCCTCAAACACTTCTTGGAAGAAGCGAGATATGCCCAAACATGTAGTCATCTTTATATTCCCAACGTCTAACATGATCCCAACGTACATTGTGTTCAGTCAATATTTGTTGAATGGATTGAACGTCAAAGATAATTCTAGAGACAAAAGGAATGTTCAGCAAGTAGAGGAAGGTTTACTTTAACCCAGACAGCAGCAGATTCACTATTTAATTCAGCTAGTGGTGGGGTTCAGAGAGAACCTAGCTGTCTGTCGGGGAGACTGTGGAAGGGATTCAAGCATCACATTTTTAATGAGGCACAGTATTCTGCCAATGCTTTCTAGCTGTCCTGACTCAGAGTTTCCAGGATCTTTTGACAGTGGGTTCTGTCATCTGGCTCTGACCCACGCTGGCACACGGTACAAGATAGGCTTCTAGACCTCGATGCACAGGCATGCCCGTTGCAGCTCAGGCTCTAAAAGGGCAGTTTGGCTGTATATACCAGGTGTGCATCTCTGACCCAGCCTGCCAGAATTTCATTCCATATGGACCCTTTCAGATGCAAAGGGACTTGTCACTAGATAAGTGATACATTTTCAATACACAGCAATTTGAAGCATTCTTTCTGAGTTTCTTCTGGGGAACAGTTGCAACAGTGCCTTTAAAATGCCAGTGAATCATCTCTAACTACAGCCTAAAATTATATGATGAAGCCATCTGTATTGCACTGGGAAAATATCATGCGGCATAATTAATTCATTGGATGTGATGATTACTTAGAATCACAGAAACACTATGTTGGAAGGGCTCTCATGAGACCTTGTCGAAAATTCCCAGATTCCTCTATAGACCTGTATTTAAACTTACCAAAAGCATAATTACCCTATCCTTTAGATTATCTAGTCACAACTTAAATATTTGCCACTAATGAGCTAGTGAAATTAGAACTTAATCTCTCCAGGCCTCAGTGTCTTGTTTTTAAAAGTGGGGGCAGGAATGCATCATTTTTCACAAACTTTGACACCATGATTCTTAGGGCCGTCACAGTTACTGGGAAACAGAGGGCTGCCTAGAATCGATAGCATTCCCCTCCTGTGTTGTTGTTTAAAGTAGAGAAATCTGCTATTTTCTTTTATGTTTCTCTGCCTCTGAGTTTACTAGAATAAAAGAGAAAACATGATTTGACATTAAGTCATAATCACTAGAACTGACAATATCCTATCTATCTCCTAGCTTTGATAAGTCACTGAATTTACCAACTTCATTGAGAAGTGATCTGGTGTAGAGACTACCAGGGTTAAATATAGCAATTTTGAGTCAAAAGATGATTAGGATGATGGCTCAGACCATCATCATCTGTGAGACTCTAGGTAATAAGTCACAGATGTATTTCTCATCTGGACTGCAGGTCTAATAATAGCTTTCTCACAGAGCATCTTAGACTGGGCTCTCCAGGAAGCAGAGCCTAGGACAGGTTCATGTGGGAGTACCTTCCTGGGGAGTATGATTCTAGCAGCAGACATGAGGGACACGGGAGCAAAGCAGAAAAGAAGAACCGGTACAGAAATGTATTACTGGCTGGTTGATTGATCCAAGACCATCTGAGAAGCAGTACAAAGTATGTCTCAGAACTATCAGAGGCACAAAGAAGAAAGCATCTGTCCATTGGCTTCTATTTCCCATTGGTAAAACAGTCACCTTGCAGGTTGTTAACTGTTCCATAGTTCTGGTCTGTGCATGTGTAAGCATTAAGTGCTTCCCACAGGTGACTTGCTTCCCGACTGCGGGGCGAGGCAAAGGGTAAGCAGTGTGAGCCTGATAACTCAGTTTGTAACTGCATGAAACTGGTTGGAACTTGTGCTGAACTAGTTAAAGCAACCATGGCTGGAATAAGTAGTGTAGCTGAGAAGATTTCCAAACAGTACGTAAGAAATGTTTGCTGTATATCACCCCTTGCACCACTCTGATCCACCTGTGCCCCCACTCAAGTCCAACCTACTGCAGAAGCCCCTTCTAGATGGTGGGCATTGACAATATCTGCAAAGATAATGTGAGAGGACTAGGGAAATAAAATAAGCTATACTCCCCATGGCTGTAACAGTTCATGTGGCTATAATGGTACTCATCATCCTCTCCTCTACCACCCATTTTAGATACTGCTCACCCTTGGTCAGCACTTTAGTTGGTCTGAGTAATTTATCTGGTGGGGTGATCCAGGCCTATATTCCCAAGTGATCTGAGCCCCTTAATTTCTTTGCCTTTGTCAAGACTTGTTTGCAAAAATTGCCCATTTATCACTGGGTACAGAAGATACATAGACACCGCGGTAAACTCCCTGGACTCCAGATAAACTCATTCCTGCCCTGTTCTATTGTGTGGCAGCAGCTCATCATGGTAATCAGTCAGCTCTCCCTCATGTGAGTAACTTTCTTTGTCTGTTAATACATGGATATTAGCAGCCCAAAGTGTCCAGGCTGTAGTCACAATGTCAAGTTCAGAGGAGCCTTTACTGCATCCTTGGTGGAAGCATTCACCCACTGGGAACCTGGCTTTTAATTTAGCAGAGCGAAGATTTTGGAGATAGAAAAATCCTACAAGTGGATCACTCGGAATGATGGTGATCAGAGTCAATACCCCTTCTAGCCCTTGGTGCATAGAATCATGTACTCTAACCATTAGAGACATAGCACCATGGGCATAGTTCCTGGAGTGTCATCTCCAAGCCTGAGCTGGCACTTTGAGTATTAATGCCCTTACACTGTTCTGTTATGCTACCTGCTTATGGGTTTAGTTTATAAGATAAAGCTAGTAGATGCTATAGTCATATGCCAACTGTCTCACCTCCCCTGCTGACTACAATGACAGATGAAACATCTGGTGAGCCCTCAGACGGTGGTTCTGGCAGAGTTACCGTGGGCAAGAGAGGCAAATACATATCCAGAGAAGATTTCCATGCTGGTAAGGTTAAATCACTTACCAGGTTTCAATTCTGGTAGGGTTAAATTTAAAGTAGAAAAGTTCTGATGTATTCATGCTTCCACTTGGCTGGCTGGGTTCCTCAAGAAATTATCCAATAATGAGGGCTTAGCACTGACCTCTGCTCTGGCAGGTTTGTTATTTTGCAGTGGCAGTAGCTAAATCAGTTTCCTCCCTAATGCAGGAAATTCAAGAAGAACACATTTGCCAGATGAATAGCTGCATATCCAGCACCAGAGGCTGTGTTGATCTGTGCCGGTACACAGACCACACCCAGCTCAGCAGCTGAGGTTGGGGCTGCCACCGGCTAAGTTTACAGTGCTCCCCCATTATCAAACATAATCCACCTGGGTTTTCAGCGTCTATAAAGGCTAACTAAATGGCAACTACCCATTAGAGAAATGCAAATCAAAACCACAAAGAGACACCACCTTATGCCTGTTACAATGGCCAGGACAAAAAAGACAAGATAACAAATGCTGGCAAGGATGTGGAGAAAAAGGAACCCTCGAACGCTGTTGGTGGATGTGTAAAGTGGTCCAGCCACTATGGAAAATGGTATCGAGGATCCTCAAAAATGAAAACACAGGACTGCTGTGTGATCCAACAATTCCACTTCTGGCAATATATCTAAAGAAAATGAAAACACGAACCCAAAAAATATATGCAGCCCCATGTTCATAGCATCATTATTTATAGTAGTCAAGGTATGGAAACAAACTAAGTGACCACTGATGGATGAATGGATAAATAAGTTGTGTATACGATAAGATATTACTCAGCCATAAAAATGAGAAAATCTTGCCATTTGCAACAATATTGATGAACCTTGAGGAAATTATGCTAAGTGAAATAAGTCAGACAGAGAAAGACAAATACTGCATGATCTCACTTATCTGTGGAATCTGAAAAACAAAATAAAATACAAACGAAACTCACAGAAAAAAGGACAGATCTGTAGTTACCAGAGGTGGGGGGATATAGGGAGGACTAGGAATGGAGAAAGGTAAAAACTTCCTGTTACAAGATAAATAAGTACTAGGGATGATGTGATATGACACTGTTGTGTGATAAATATAAAAGATGTTAAGAGAGTAAATTACATAAGTTCTTATCACAAGGAAAAATTTTTATTTTTTTTTGCTTTCCCTTTTTATTGTATCTAAATGAGATGACAGATGGTAACTAAATTTATTGCAGTAATCATTTCACAATGTATGTAAGTCAAACCACTATGCTGTACACCTTAAATTTATTCAGTGATGTATGTCAGTTCACTTATATCTCAGTAAAACTGGGGGGAAATGGTGGTTTCCACCTCTTTAAATCTTTGACGATGTCACTAAATCTCAGCCATTCCTCCTCGGATAAGGTATTGTTTCTAGCTTCCTATCTTGGTTGGTGTGGCGGCAGCTGGGGGGATGGTGATAAACAGTTTCAGAAACTTTCACGTGACTCTTCCTACAATAATCTTTTTTAGTCCACAGGTAAGTGGATCAAAGAGAGGGTTCTCTCAGCTGCTCTAAAACTTCAACTGAGAGACCAGGTAAATGACCATAGGATAGCTCCTTAGGCCCATTGGATCCACTGTGAATTAGAATTGTGCCGGAATCCTGGCTGATACAAACCATTGCTGTAACAGAACTTCCTGGATTCCCAGAACTTCTGATCTCTGGTATGTTCCTGTTCCTGAATATCTGCATTTCACAACTCACAAAACTGGGAGTCTGACTACTTTCTGAATTAAATAGTCTAAAGTTAAAGCTCTCGATGATTCCACCTAAATGTTCCCTGTATCTCCTGCCTTCATTGTAAAATTTTCTTTGAGCATTATTGGTAATAAACACATTCTGTTCTTATTTGCCTGTCCTCCAAGAGTAATGTGATTTAGTCATTTTAACACTAACAAAGGATACATACATACATATATATGTATGTGTGTGTGTGTGTGTATATATATATATATATATATATGAGCCTCATTTATGTAATTAAATTAATACAATAAACTTCTACATTAATGCTAATTTTTTCCTTTTCATACCTGCCCTAAAGAGGAGTGAGAAACCTGATGATCTTGGGCTTATTTGACAAAAGTAATAATTCATGATGCGATGACATACACACAAAGGTTCTTTCTAGATGAAAAATTACCATCATCTCAAGCAAGCCGAAGTAGTTGAGTATAGATCTTAGGCAATTAAGTGGACTTCTGATAGTGGGCACATTATCTCAATCTAAGTGTTTCTTCACCTTTCCTCTCTAAGATCACAATAAAAATTGGCACTTACATAGAAAATTATAATTAACCAAAACTTTCATGCTCATAATCACATTTAATTTAATTTACACTTTTCAGAAATTTTTCATAATCACATTTAATCTTTCCAGCAAAACTGTTATGAAGATTGCTTGCACTTTACTTATGGGAACTTATATTCCAAACTATTAGTATTTCCTTCTTGTGCACAAAGCCATCAAGTGGCTATCCAGACATAAAAACCTTCTTACTCCATCTTTAATTATTTTTATGTTTTCCCATACTATCTCTACTAACCTCTTACGGTAGAGGTAATAGTATAATGAATAAAAATAACATTGAGAATGAGGAAAGTCAATTAAACACTTGAAGTTGTTGCGAGAAAGAATTGAGAAAATGTATGGGCTTTTAAGTCATTATAGAGGCATAAGGAAATGTTATTGAAAAGGTCAGGAGAAGGTGTCTGTGAGGGTGGATTGTTTAATTTTAGTTAAACGATATGTTTAGTTTGCGATTCTAAGTATCTGGCACTTTGAAATATGCAAGACATCACAGACACACCACATCATACCTATTCTAGAATTTAAAACTATTTATTAAATGGTTGTATAAATGATTTAATTTTTCTACAATGTCAGTAATTTCCAATTTGAGATTATATCTCGCTGACATTAAGAAATGCAAATCCTTCATGCAAATTCCACAAATATTTATTGAATATCATCAGTGTACCTGGTGTAGGTAATAGAGGTAATAAAGAAGACAAATTCAGTAAAAAAAATTAATAAACAGAAACCTCAATTAAATAGAGTCAGAAGGCCAGAAGAGGGAGTGGTTACACACTGCAGTGATAGCAGAGCCCGACAGAAAGAAGAAAGACTCCTCTTCTTTCCTGGAAAGAACTCAGCCAATGAAAAGCCATGGACCGTTATTAGAACTGCCTCCACCGCCCACTTCCTTCTCCTCTCTATGAAAGTGTTTTCCTTCCCTTACTGTGTGGCAACTTGCATGTGGCTTGCCATGGTTGCAGACCCTGAGTTGCAGCTGTCTGCTGATCCCAAATAAACCCATTTTTGATGGAGAAATAACTGGCAGTCTGTTTGTTTTAGGAAAACATTTTTGTGGCCCATACAGGGACCAGAGAAGACCCCTGGAGGCTGGTGAGCAAGCAAGTGTGGTACCCACAAGTGAGTCCACTGGACTCACTGCTGTTATCACCAACCCTGAAGTCTGAAGTTATGTCTCTCTCCTGGATCCAAGATCACTCCCTCTGCATTGATGATCTCCAGGCTTTATTTGGGATCTATTTTAAAGTTTCATCCTTTTTGTTTAAGGCCTTGTTCTGTATGTGAAGAGTTGTTTGACACTTCAGTCTGATTGTGAGATTGGACTGTTTCAACTGAAACTGGATGAGAAGGCTTTGGCTCATTCCTTTGGGAACAGGGGTTGTTTCACTGAAACTGTGCCACTTTAGCCTTCGGTCCATTCATTTGGAAAAGGGACTATTCTAAGGCAACTGGCCGAGAAGCCTTCAGCCTGGCTTCTACAGGACCAAGCTGTTCCCTTAGAACTGGCTGCTATTAGGCCTGCAGCTATTTGACCTACAAACTGTTTGAATTAAGTTATTTGAGCTGTAAGCTGTTTAAATTGTTTGAAAATTATTCTTTTACTCTAGAGAAAAACCCTGGAGAAATGCGATCCCAGTTATGTAAACATTTTGAGCGTGCTCCCACGGGGACTCTGGCCAACTTTGTGTTTAAAAACCATGGTCCTTCCTCTTGCATATTTCTAACTAAAAGGACCCACCTGACCAAAGGCAATTTACAATAGCAATGGCCATTGTGGGGAACTTCTGAAATCCCCAAACTTAATTTTTTTAAACTGAATTGGATTACAATAGCTCTAAAATTTCCAGAACTGAATGGTATGCCTCTTTCAATTGGCATTTTGAGTCTTCCAAACATTATCAGGAACCTAAAATTGTCTCTTTGAAAAATAAGATTTTAAGATTAACTGAGGTAAGCAAATGATTAAAGAAAGATAAAGTGGCTTCTGAAGCCTCAGGCTCTTCTTCCTTGGCTTCTTTGTCGCAGGCTCCTCCTCCCTTCTGCGCTGCCTGCACCTCCTCTACACCCTCAGTTCCCTCACACTAATTCTCCCCGTGCACCTCCCTTTTCTTGGAAATTCTCCCCCTATCCTATTCCTCTGAACTCATCAAAACACGCCAGAAGCTACACCCTTAACTTCTTATACTCCCTGGATGAAAGCTGAACCACAAGCACAGTCAAAGATTGTCCCAAGGCAACCGAACATCCTCAGAGATTTGCTGAGGAATTTAAAATAGCCATTCAAACTTATCAACCTGGTTTCTCTGACTTACACTAGCTAGTTCATACTTGTTGGTGAAGGCCAGGCCCAGCATTGGCTGAAAACAGCTAACTGGGGAAATTCTGAAAGGTCTCTAGAATTACAACCAGGAGACCATCCCACTAACTTATTACATGATCAAACTTAGGCAATTGTTAGGCAACTTCGTCAGGCAATTCCTAGGCCTTTTCCAAAGCCTGTTGCTTGGAACAAAATTCAGGCTTGCACACAAAATTCTGATGAGCCTCTTCATAACTATTATAACCGACTTCAGATTCTTTTTAAAGAAAGTTCTAGTCTTCCTTCAGATGTTGATTTCACCCAGGTAGCTTTTAATTCTATGTCTATTAATGGGCTGAACCAGGACCTTTCCCTTTAGTAAAAAGCACCAAGATGGAATGGAAACCATGTCCACTCCAGAGTTAGTTAATCTGGCAAACCAGCTTTCTTGCACTCTACATGAGTCACCTAAAAGAAAGACTGCTAAAATTCTTAACTTCTTCAACTCCAGAAAATGAAGGCCCCCAAATGAAACATTCCTAGTTTCTCCTATTATTGCCAAGAGCCCAGGGCACTGGAAAAGACATTGTTACAAATTTAAGCACTTTAGGTGCCTTCAGCCTTCCAGCCATCCTTTCCAACATCCTCTCAGTTCTCAGTGATAGGACTCCAAGGAACTGCTGGGGCCCTTCCTAATCTTCCCTCTTAATTGGCTTGGAGAAACATTTCTCCAGACTGGGGATGAAGCTCTTCCCATCCTGATTAACACCAGAGCCACACTCTTGGTGCTCAACCCCACTACTGTTAAAGGAGCCCCTGCCTTAAAGTACTAAAACAGTTTAAATAGTGGGGATCTCTAATAAACCTCAAGAGGTTCCTGTCCCTGAACTATTCTCTTTTGTTTGGGCTCCTTGAGAGATATACACCCTTTTCTCCTTAGTTCCTCTGCCCCTCTCCATTTATTAGGCCAAAACTTCTTAGAGAACCATCATGCTGGAACGTCTTCCTCCCAAAAGGGGTTAATAATTCTAAAATTTGACAGTAGTTACCAAAATAACCAATCAGGTGAATTAAGTGACATCTTTTATTTGTGTTCTCTCTGATGGCACTAGAGCTGAATCTGGAAACACTGATCACTTGTCCCCTATTAAATCAGCTATCACCCTCTTTATGGGCAAAATCTCTGGTTGATATTGGCAAAATTCACAGTGCACCTCCTATCAAGATTCAAGTATATCCTTCAAAACCTCTTCCCAGAATTAATCAATATTCTAAAGGTAAAGAAGCCCTTTAAGACATAAATCCCATAATGGAAGATTACAAGGCTCAAGGCCTATTATCCCTTGTAGTTGTCCTTCTAATACTCCTATTTTACAGGTGAAAAACCTAAGGGCCAAGGGTGGAGGTTTGCCCAGGACCTTCAAGCAATAAACAACGTTGTTATCCCTTGACATCCTGTTATTCATAACCTTTATTTGTTACTAACATCCATTTCTGCTGGAAGCAAATTTTTTATTGTACTGACCTTTGCAGTGTATTCTTTAGTTTTACAGTTGATGAAGCTAGCCAATACCTTTTGCCATCGCTTGGGAAGAAAAACAGTTCACCTGAATGGTAATGGTTCAGGGTTTTACTGAGAGTCCTTCTTATTTCTCAAAAATCCCAAAGGCTGATCTGGATGGTATAAGTTCCCTAGAGGTTCTACTTTGTTACAATATGTAAATGATTTGCTTTTTTGGTCTCCTTCTCAAGCCTCCTCACAGGAAGACAGCATCCACTTGCTAAAGATTTTAGCCTTAAAGGGACATAAGGTCACCAAAGAAAAATTACAGTTTGCCCAAACCCTGGTTTGATATTTAGGGCATCTGCCATCAGAACAAGGGCTATAACTAGGTTCAGATATACTTCATAGTGTCCCAAGTTTCCCCAAATCCAAAAATAATTGCCAACTGTGAGGTTTTCTCAAGCTAGTTGGTTATTGCCAAAATTGGAATCCAAATTTCTCTCTTCCAATCAAACCTCTGTACGTTTTACTAAACAGCAACACCTCGACCCAATTTTATGGGAAGAACCAGATAACACAGTCATTGAGACCTTAAAGGAGAGTTTGATAAACCCATCTGCTCTTGGGCATCCCAATTATCAGATTCCCTTTTTCCTATTTACATAAGAAAAGGAAGAGAATGCCCTTGGAGTACTCACCCCACAACATGGTAATCACCATTGACCTTATAGGGTATTATAGCCAGCAAACAGACTCTGTGTCATGCGGATACCCATTGCCTTAGAGCCATTAAGGCCACTGCCTTTTTGGTTAATGACACCAAAAAAACTGTTATGGGATCACCTTTGACCATTTTTGCACCTCATACAGTAGAAGTTCTCCTGTACTCTCAAGACGTTCAACATTTCTCAGTCAGCCACCTCACTTCCTATAAAGTCCTTTTGTTAATTGCTCCTCATATAACTCTTTTACATTTTAAAAACCTTAACCCAGCTACTCTTTTCCTCTTCATCACCAGTGAAGTCTCTCATGACTGCTTAATGCCAATGGACCAGCTCTTAACTCCTTGTGATGATCTATAGGAAACACCTTTGGGTCATGCTGACTTCTCATGGTTCACTGATTGTATTATACCTATTTAAAAGGTATAACTGATTCATTTTGTTGTAAAGCAGAAACGAACACACCATTGTAAAGCAATTATACCCCAATAAAGATGTTAAAAAAAAAGAAGATGTGGCACATATATACAATGGAATATTACTCAGCCATAAAAAGAAATGAAATTGAGCTATTTGTAATGAGGTGGATGGACCTAGAGTCTGTCATACAGAGTGAAGTAAGTCAGAAAGAGAAAGTCTAGTACCGTATGCTAAAACATATATATGGAATTAAAAAAAAAATGTCATGAAGAACCTAGGGATAAGACAGGAATAAAGACACAGACCTACTAGAGAATGGACTTGAGGATATGGGGAGGGGGAAGGGTAAGCTGGGACGAAGTGAGAGAGTGGCATGGACATATATACACTACCAAACGTAAGGTAGATAGCTAGTGGGAAGCAGCCGCATAGCACAGGGAGATCAACTCGGTGATTTGTGACCACCTAGAGGGGTGGGTTAGGGAGGGTGGAAGGGAGGGAGACGCAAGAGGGAAGAGATATGGGAACATATGTATATGTATAACTGATTCACTTTGTTATAAAGCAGAAACTAACACGCCATTGTAAAGCAATTATACTCCAATAAAGATGTAAAAAAAAATACAAAATAAATTTAAAAAATAAAGAAAAAAACAATGAAAAAAAGGTAACAATGGCAAATATTGTGCTGGGTAGGCTATTGCAGCTCCTTTTGATGTTGTTGAGGTAGCATCTTTACCTATGGCTACAGGCTGAATTATATGCTCTTACACGGGCTTGTACCTTTGTCAAGAACAAAACTGCCAGCATTTATACTGATAGTAGATATGCTTTCAGAGTAGCTCATGATTTTGAAATGTTGTGGGGGCAATGTGGCTTCTTTACTTTCAGTGGGAATAAAATTTTAAATGTCCCCTATGTTTAGGAATTATTGGGTGCAATACTTTTACCTGCCACTCTAGCTATTATGATTCTGGGGCATTCTAAACTTGACTCTCGGGAAGCCAAGAGAAATCACCTTGTTGATATTTCCTTAAAGAACACTGCCTTTAAAGGGTCTGTCAGCAACCAAAGCTCTGTCATGGTCCAAAGAGATACTTCTTCAAATGATAACTTAGAAAAACTGGCTATAGAAGCACAACAATTGGCCTCAGAAAAGGAAAAACAAGACTGGAAATTTAACAATTGTTGATTTAATAAAAAGAGAAAGCTCTGGCTCGAACCAAATACTAGAGACTCTAAAATGACTACTCCTCACCACTGTACGTGCATTAAACCATTGATCTACTGATAAAATGATAGTACTCATTATTCAAGAATCACTATTGGTTGGGAAATATTAACAAGGCTTCAAAAGTGTCTGCCTCACTTGTTTCATTTGACTGAAGTACAACCCAGGGAAGCCTGCTCGTACTGCTCCTGGACATTTAAAATTACCTAATGGGGGGCTTCCCTAGTGGCGCAGTGGTTGAGAGTCCGTCTGCTGATGTAGTGGACACGGGTTCGTGCCCCGGTCCGGGAGGATCCCACATGCCGCGGAGCGGCTGGGCCCGTGAGCCATGGCTGCTGAGCCTGCACATCTGGAGCTTGTGCTCCGCCACGGGAGAGGCCACAACAGTGAAAGGCCCGCGTACCGCAAAAAAAAAAAAAAAAAAAAATTACCTAATGGGCTATTCAAGATCTGACAAGTGGATATTATACAACTTTCTCTGTCTCATGGATATAAATATGTTTTAGTCATTGTCTGTAAGTTTCACATAAAAGCCTTACCTTAAAGATAGGATATTGCCTCTTCTGTAGCTAAAATCCTTTTGGAAAAGATTATCTCTACCTGGGAAATTCCTCTTGAACTTCATAGTGACCAAGGAATCCATTTTATTCGTCAGGTACTTCAACAAATCTGTGCTACTTGGCCAGTTATACAACACTTTCACTGTGCTTATCACCCTCAATCCTCTGTTTTAGCCAAAGGTACTAACAGCGTTACTAAGACTCAATTGGCAAAATTTGAAGAGGCCCTCCAAATACCTTGGCCAAAGCATTGCTGTTGGTCCTTCTAAACTGCAGATCCACGCCTTTTGGAACTCATAAACCCTCACCTTTTGAAACTCATAAACCCTCACCTTTTGAGACAGTCACAGGACACCCAATGCACTCGGTTCCTGCCTCTTTGACCCACAACTGAGAGAGACAATTCAATGTTGCAAAGGCCTAACTGCTTCTATTAAAGATAACCATGTTTTGGTAGAGCAATTTTTTCAGAGTACACTCTCAGTAGATGAAGACCTTAAGCATCACGTATTACAACCTAGAGATTTTGTCTATTGGAAAAGACACCTCCGGAAGGACTCTCTTCAACCTCACTGGAAAGGTCCTATCAGGTACTGCTAACCAACCCTTGTGCTGCCAAAACCCAATCAAACCTCTCTGTGATCTGACAGTTACCTTGTACATTGTGACTGAGTGAATGTATCGTTTCCACATATCTACATGCCAGGCATGAATTTTTCACTGTGATGCAACTACCAAAGCTATGACTTCCTTTATTGTTCTGTAAAACTGAGCCAACTACTGCTTAACTTTCCCTTCTGATAAACAGCACACTTCATTATCTATTTGCTTCCAGGAAAACGTATTCATTTCCAGATATTTGTTCATCTTTAGGAAAATATGCAGTCTAGTTCAGGGGTTTCCTTCCTGCTTTTATTTCTTTCCTTTTCCACCTCTTTCCAGTGGGTGATCTAAACACTGGGCTGGGGAGAAGCAGTGAGTGTATATATTGTCCTGGTATTGGATTGAGACATCTGGTCCACTTCTGTCTTCTGTCCTATGTGGGTGTTCAACACCTTTTACGTTTTCAGCACTGGTCTTTGATCATTTGTTTGTATGCACTGGCTCTGCTGAGGCCATCCTGGCTTCACTATGGCCACGGGTCAACAGGTCTGCATCCTCTAGTCTGCTTAGTTTCAGCCTTTTCTACTGCTCTCCTGGGACACAGAAAGCCTTTCTCTACAACCCTGTGAGGATTTAAATTCTGCTCTTAGGCCCATTTGCCAAGGTAGCCCACTCAGACTATTCTGCTCTTTCTTACTTAACTGCACCAAGCAAACAGCTTCTCTACAGGGCTTTCTGCTTGGGAAGTGAGGCAAAAATGCCTCTCTCAGGGTGTCCTCTTAAACTTATCTGGGGATTCTATCATTTCCCTTTGAGAGGATTTGCTCTAGAGTCTGGGGTTGAAGACAGTGAACCCTTTGTCCGTGATCTACAAATCATTTACTATTTTGCTCTATTTTCTATATACATGAAAAAGAAGTGCTTCCCCAAAGAAGAAATTACTTTATCTCCTCAACTTGTATAAAGAAAACTTGTCTTACAATCTTCATGATTTTTCTCAAATTTATTATTTTTAGTTTCAACTTTTCCCTTTGAGTTTAAACTCAAAAAGCCCTTTATCTCTCAAAGATAAACTCTTCAATGAAAAACTTTGTTTTCAATGTTGTCCTCTCCTCAATGAGTTTTAAGAGCCTACTTTGGAAATCAATGTCAACATTTTAATTCTGTGTTCTAAGTGCTATATGCCCACCCTCAGAGGGCAGTAAATAAAGTACCTCTCACTTTCTGAGTATTTTCTACATAGATGGTGGCAAAAGGATAGTGCAAAAAAGCATTGGTGTATCTGGAGTGTGAAAAAGCCTGCTTGGTAACATTCAAAATTCTTCCTTTTTTCTCCCATTCTCTCTTCCTTCCATCTCTCTTTGCCTCCTTCCTCCCTTCCTTCCTTCCATCGATCTATCAATCATCTGTTGATATACACACATACACATACATGTATATACACATAATCATAGGTGCACACAAATTTTGGAAAACCAAAAATAGAGAGAAAAATCTTAAAATCAGCCATATTACCTTTGAAGGAGCAATTAAACTGACAGCTAACTTCTCAACTATAAAACACTGGAAGCACAAAGCAGTGGAATTCTATCTGTACTGCACTGAAAGGAAGTAACTGACAGTCTAGAGACCTATTCCCAGTGCAAATATCCCTCATGAATGAAGGCAAAATAAACACATTATAAAATAACAAATATATGAGACAGCTCACCTTCAGTAGGTCTACTGGATTAGAATTTCTAAACAGGTAGCAGAGGTAGTAGGAGCATTATACTAGGAGAAAGCTCAGAAACATAGGAAGGAAAAAGATCAGATGAAGTAATAAGAATGGTGGGTAAATCTAAATGAAAATTGAGATTAAAATAAAATATCAAAATTTGTAGAATATATCTATAGACACATACATAAATATATAAAGCATGGATCTTTAATATATTGTCTTACACATGTATAATTAAAATACATGACAATAATATATCCATCAAGAGGAATGACAGAGTTAAAGTGTTGTAAGCTCTGCATTTTCTTGGAGGGGAAAGATGTCAATTAATACTAGGCTTTAACAAATTAAAGATGCATGCTAAAGGGTGATCATAAAAATAACAGATACGGAGCACATAACCCCTAAACTGGTAGAGGGGAAGGAACTGAAATTGTTAAAAGTAATCAGTCCAATAGAAGGCAAGATGAAAAAGGAGCCCAAAATGGGCATGACAAACAGAAATCACACAGTAAGATTTATGTGGGTTTAAACCCACATATGAGGAATTTCATTTACTGTAATTGGGATAAATGATCTAACTTAAAGAAAAATAATGTTGAATTGGATAAAACTCAGTTAAATGAGTTCACGAGAGCCACATCTAAAACATAAGGATACAGATCTTTTGAAAGTAAGAGGATGTAAAAGATTTTTCCAAGAACTCCTAACGAAAGATGGCACAACTACTGTTTTGCTCAGCCTATAAAAGAACCTTCACACTTAATCCCGGATGTAAAAGTAGACCTTCAGTTGCGATAGACACTAAGCCATTTCTGGCCTTGGGCCAGGGCTGCAGCCTGTGGTTCTGCTGAGCTGTGCCTTCAGCAACAACGAGCAAGTCATGGCCTCAGACTGCTGCTTATCACCACTCTGTGCAGCTTGATGAAGAACTGATGTGAACTTGGACTTACTGATACCAAATCAAGACATACATTCACAAGGGAAAAGGCAGAAAATCCTACCTCAACCTGGGTAATCTTTCCATTTTCAAAAGCCCAATGACAGTACTTTCGTTTTTAAACAAATTCTCAGAGGAATAGAAATTACTATAGTGCAAACTCTAGAAAAGTATCAAGAAGGTAAATGGTCTATTCCTGAAACTAGTTTATTTTTCTCTGCCCTTTTGTCCTTCATTTCTTGTTATCTGCTTAATAATTTGGACACTTAAGTCTTGAAAATAAAATAACTTTGATTATAATGTTGATTGTTTCCTTTTCTCAAGATTTTCCTGTTCTTTATAAACTAGAAAAGATAAGCTTATCCAATTTCCGTATATTTTATCTCTTCTGTATTTAAAAGTAATAAAGATAATTCAGATGTTAATTGAAATTGTTTGAATAAGATACTATTTTAAATTGTATGTCTTTCAGCCCCCCCCTAATTTCTGTCACTTCTCAGACATGTAAAAAGAGTAGGAGAAAATTTATTTTTCCATCAATACATAAAAATTTCTGAAAAATTTACATTGCCTATTATCATATAGACCCAGAGGAGATTTTAGTTGCAAATAGAGATTAGATTCTATTTTAAGTTAGGCAGTAATCATAAAGCTGGAGGAAATCTGGTCCTAGCTATGCCTTTGTTATAAATAATTCTGTAACCCAATGGTTATATTCTTTCCACTGTGGTAAGGACAAAGTTCTATTAGCACAGATGGAGACAGTAAGTAGTATCTACTCATAAATCTTTCTTTCTGAAATGCAAATAGCATCATACACCCACCTTCTTAAAGTTTTCAATGATACAATGCCGAGTAGAGAAAAAAAGGCCAGATTCAATGATTGGCCTCTTCTTATCCCTTCATGCATATTTTCTGCCTCTATTCTCAAGAATTTCATGGTCTATACTCTTGAGTGCTAGGCCCTCTTTCGGGAATGCTCACTCCATTTACCACTTTCTTTGCTGTGGAATCTTTTAGGGGCTGCTGGTCTCACCTCCTCTGTGAAAATTTCTTTTTCCTATTTTCTGGCTCTACATATATAATTGTTCCCTCATTTTGGTTGCCTTAATCAAGGCTTTATTGTATCATATTTTATTGATACGAAAAGGAATTCATATCAGGAAAAAGGAAAAGGCACCAGGGATTGTACTTACTAATTTGTTTTTAAAATTCTAACAACATCTTCTCTAAATAAATATTACTCTTATTTTATACATTAAGTACCTAAGATTCATAAAATAGAAATTTACTGGAGGTCTTTCATGTGTGAGCATTTATAGACATTTGGGAGACATTGAAATGTATACAGTTTCAAATAGTACCTTGTTCAGGCAGTAATTACAAGTGAGCCATCTGAGTTTCCTTTGTTTCTGTTACAAAATATTTACATTTTGTATCCTCCTAGAAATTCAGATCAGCCTGACTCTAATGATTTGCCATAGATTAAACTATGAACCTGGAGGAGGTTGTTAGAGAAATTCAAATTGATTAGGATGCTATTCACTATGAAGTAGAGAAGAATTCAGTAGTTAGGAATTAAGCTCTCTCCTTGACCACCACTGAAGTTGGGCAAACCACTTCATTTTCTCATTTGTAAAATGAAATGGGTCACTCAACTTAAAAAAAAAAAAAAATCCTTTTTTTGCTGAGTACACAAACTTCCCTGTTATCCATGGAGAGGTTCTGATTTGCCATTAGGCTGGCCTCACCCCTCCATCACCAATGACTAAATCATCTCCAAAGCTCCACTGAGTACTTCCTGTGTGTCGAGCACTGGTCTGAGCTCACTTTGTCTCAGTTAATCTGCTCTTCAAATATATAAAAATTGAAGTTATAAAAAAAAGTAGACACGATTTCAATTCCTAAGACTGAAGAAGACATTTAGTTGCATGTTTTTGTTGGGAAAACTGTTCTACATATACCTATTACTGATATTCAATCAGAATAAGAAGCACGTGAAGAGTCTTTTGGGATTTCTCGGTAAATGGAACTGTGAATGTTTTTCCAACCAAAACGCATGGTCCTGACTGTACAGACAGAGGGTGTATTCTAGAGTCATAAGCAGCTTTGATGGTCTTTCGGAGGTCCCATGCTTCTCATCACACATCTTCCATTCATCTGACCAGCCGAATAGACTTCTTGGCTTTTGTGGAAAATGCTGAAAGACTGAATCCTCATGTCAGTAATTGCCGGTTGCTTGGAAACAGTTCTCATTTTACTACTGTGAAGGAATCTAGGTCAGCAGTGAATTAACCCTTTACAAAGTAGAGAAATATAGCCAAATCATGGATTCTAAATTCTCCTGTTGAATATAGAGACTGAAACACTGGCTCTTTTTTTTTTTCCCCTGGAAGAAAAACAATAAAGGCTATATTCTAAAGAAATTCTCCGAAAATAAGCAATGTTGTTTCTTAGCAAGAAATGCCTGCTTTTTTTTAAAAAAGACCCAGTGCTTCTTACCACCCACAGCCAAAACCGTAGTTCTTTTTCCACCTCACGTTAGTAACGTAATAGGAGGTAGAGGAAATAAGACTGTGTTTCTGTAAGGTACCCTAATTCTAAGAGAATGCAGACGGCATTTCCTATCCTTCAGTCCAATGAGAACAGCAGAAATGACCATTTGAGAAACCTCAGAACAATTTATTTCAAACAATAAATTTTGGTAGGGTATGAGGAGAAAGAAGATTCCTAAGCTCTTTTCTAAATCCATCTGGGCATTAAGGCAGCACAGTATGTTGACAGAGAACTATGCCAGTCCTAAGGTGAAATCAATTCATCACATTCAAGGTTAAGACTCCTCTTTCTCCCTTTCCAGGAGACAGGTAATCAAAGTGGGAAGTAGGGGAGAAAATCAGATAAACAGCTCTTAGTTCACTTACCTGGGAAATGAATACACTTTGGGTGGATGAGAACCAGCACATACTTGTGCCCCCAGGAAGAAGTTTCTTGAGATTTGAGACAGAGGGCTATAGTTGCCAAAGACTTCTCGTCACTTCCAGGATTGGGGAATCGTATGGTAGAATAAGATCTAACACTGGCATTTAGGCTTATGATTCTTGAAGAACACTGCCCTCTCAAGAGGTCACACTAGATTTTAACAGTTATCCCCCTTTCTGTCTCTCCTAATCTGGTTCCTTCAAGTGAACTGGTTTGTCTAAGACCAAACAGAACCTCACTGGAACCTCTTAAAGCCCTACCATAGCCCGTGTGGGCACTCCACCTTGGGGATCCATAGCTGACTCCTGAATACATGCTCCTTTCCCTTCACTCTCAGCTTTCCTGGTTCCTCCAGTTTTCCTGGTTTGGGCTGTGAGCCTTGACTCCTCCTCTTAACTGCTTTGATGAATCTCAAATTTGCATTTCTTCCACCTTAGTTCCCCTTCAGAACATGTCTGCTGGTATCTGCATTTAGCTCTATAAACACTGCAAATACTAGTGACAGTTACCTAGCTCTTTGCCCCATCTAGGACCCTGTGAGATCCATGTCATGGATCCCCTGTGGTCTGGTTGTCTCCAACATTAGGGAAAGGGGGCAAGAGGATACTTCCCAGAATGCTCTGGGAGAACATGGTGTCAGGTACGGCTCTTGAAGCATTAACCACCTCCAACCTCTTACAGCTCTCTTCTCAACCAGGGTTGACAATAATTAACAAAAACAGCTGCAACTTAGTGAGCACTTATGAATACAGGGTGAGATATTTTATATGCATTAATTCATTCAACCTTAAATAGTTACATTGTACACATGAAGAAACTGAGTCCTAGAGAGTCTAAGGAACTTGCCCAAGGTCACACAGCTTATAAGTGACAGGGAACCAAAATCTAAACAAAGTGTACCTATTTGATTCTATTTAGTGGATTTTCACTATCTCAGGAGCCTTATCAAACTGAGAATGCCTTCTCTCCTCTGTTCTTATGCCTCTTGCTCTGGTTTGGCAAGCCTCATTTCTTTTGCATAGCCTCAGACTCCGATGCTTTCTCACTCCATTGGAGTGACACCTTGGTTCTACTGGCCAGGATTTCAATTTAGATTTCCAACTTGGGGACTTCCTTTCAGACACATTTGACTTCAAGCTCTGCAGCTCAAAGGCCAGTCTTGCTTTTTCCCCAAACCAAATCTAGGCTCCCAAGATCCCAGGCCCAAAGCTTTCCTGGATACACCCACCCGTCCACAAGGAGTTGTGGCAGTGAGGCTGAGCTAGTTTACGAAAGAATCAGGCGTGACCAGGAAGGCAGAATGCAGAATTGAGAGGCCCACTGTGGACAGAAGCAGTGTGTGCAAATTTGCCATAGCCCCTGACCTTATGACTCATGTTCCCTTCCTCTTCCTGAGGCAGAATAATAAGCAGAGAGAGAACGAGCTTTCAAGTCAGAGACCTGGATCTGAACTATGGATCTATTACTAAAACATTGTATGACTACAGATAATCTACCTGAGGCATTTGAGATTCAATTTCCTCATCTGTAAAAACCTCATGAAGCTGCTTGAATTAAATAAGATAATCTGTTAAGATGCAGCTACATGGTTTTGGAATGCTTGAAAATGTTACTTTTGGCTTATTCTTCCCAACATCTGACTCATCTAATCTTGGCTCCAGTCCCTGGGCAGTGACTGGGCACTAGAATTAGCTTCTGTGTTGTCTTTCCCCATGGCGTGCATTAGTTCTTACTCACAAACAGCAGAACAATTTAGAACATGAAAGGTAAATGTTAATACCTTTTCTTATTTCAGCTTCTATACACTCCTCAGATCACTCACTGATTCTTTCCACACCCCCACCATCTCCTAGGGCTCTTGAGTTGCACCTAGCTTTTGAGAAGCAAAGGTTGAATACCGTTTAACCTTCAGAAGTTTATAATATTGGTCTTGATATTTGTGCCTTAAAAAAATATAGCCCTCCCTACGTCTTCCAGGTCTGATCTAGCCTTATCACTCCTTCTCCCTCTACCACTAGCAGCTTTCCTGGGACCTACAACTGCTAACTATAATAGATTCTTCAAGTTTTTCATTAGTGTTTTTCTTTCTCAGACTAAAGACTGAAGCCTCAGCTACACCTATACTTCTTTCTCATAGGATTTAAATTTTTCTTGAAGTGTGGTGTTATACTGCAATGTTTAATGTTATGTGTCAACTTGGCTGGCCTGTGTTGCCCAGCTGTTTGGTCAAACACTATTCCAGATGCTGATGTGAAGGTATTTTTAAAATGTGACTAACATTTGAAGCTCTGAGTAAAGCAGATTACTCTCTATAATGTGGGTGGGCCTCATCTCATCAGTTAAAGGCCCTAAGAACAAAGACAGGTTTCCCAGAGAAGGAGGAATTCTCCTAAAAACTACAACATAGAAACCCTCCCTGAATGTCCAGCCTGCTGCTTGCATAATTTAGACTCAAGACAGCAGAAGCAACTCTTGCCTGAATTTCCAGTCTCCCAGTATGTCCTACAGATTTCAGACATGCCAGCTCCAACAATCACATGACACAATTCCCTAAAATAAATAAATCTCCACATCTCCCTATCGGGTTTGTTCCTTAGGAAAACCTTAATAGGTACAGGGTAAGCTGTATTCTAAACACTTGGGGAGCTTGTTAAAAATGCAGATTTGGTGAACCCACCTTATCTATGGGATGACACCTAAGAATCTATAGTTTTAAACAAGCATCACTCCCAGGTGCTCTGAGACATGGTAAAGTTTAGAAACCACCGTGCTACAGCAATAACAGCATGTACGTGGAGCTCCTTCCATACACGAGTTAAGCATCAGGTTTATTATCATGTATAACATTATGGAGGCCTTTAATAACTTTACGAGGTAGGTAATAATAATAAATCAGACAAAGATATTTAGGGTCAGCTGGGAAGATATATTAATACCCTTAACCTAATTGGGATTTTCCATCTGCTCAGATCAAGAGTTTCTACATAACCACTGGGTGCCAGCAGTTCCAGGAACTGCTATAAAGTCTACCAAATTGATAGTCTTTGTGGAAATCTCAAAAGATCTTGCTTAAAATTTTTACCTAGTTAGAGCAGGATCTACTTCAGAAAGACTCCCAAAGGAATTAAACATTCTATTCCTCAATGTAAATGATAGTTTTCAATGTATTCACTGCACTATTCTTTTCTCCTGGCTAGGAAAAAAAAGAACAACTAAGAAATCAATTTAAATAACCCTTTAGTTTTGCAGATGAAGGACAGGACTTAGGAAGGTTAAATGGCTTTAAAAAATTTAGGGAACATATGGGAACATATGTATATGTATAACTGATTCATTTTGTTATAAAGCAGAAACTAACACGCCATTGTAAAGCAATTATACTCCAATAAAGATGTTAAAAAAAAATGAGAATGCTTAAATGATTTAAATGTTTCAGCCTCCCTAAAATTTTTTTTTTAACATCTTTATTGGGGTATAATTGCTTTACAATGGCGTGTTAGTTTCTGCTTTATAACAAAATGAATCAGTTATACATATACATATGTTCCCATATCTCTTCCCTCTTGCGTCTCCCTCCCTTCCACCCTCCCTATCCCACCCCTCTAGGTGGTCACAAAGCACCCAGCTGATCTCCCTGTGCTATGTGGCTGCTTCCCACTAGCTATGTATTTTACATTTGGTAGTGTATATATGTCCATGCCATTCTCTCACTTTGTCACAGCTTACCCTTCCCCCTCCCCATATCCTCAAGTGCATTCTCTAGTCATTTCTTAAAAAATATTGATAAAAATGATTATAACTTAATTTCCTCTCTTTTGACTTTTCTAAAATAGAAATAGTTTCATTTTCAGTTTTGAGACTGATGTTAAATTAATCTTCCTAAGGCTCAAATACATTCTACAGAGTTTTGTTTCTGCATTGAAGCAGGCTTAATCTGAAAGTTTGCCATGTGTCATTTTCCACTTATGAAACTTAACAATGTGAAACTTAAATAGAAAAAGCCTTACAAAGTTGATTCAAATAATCACCAGTCAGAAAAATTAATCAAATATTATTTTTTTTAATGGAGAAATAGAAATTGGCTTGCTTTTAGGGGCAACTCAAATGTTATGCCTGCTTCAACTCTGGAGAAATTCCAGCAGCGTCTTCTAATGGCTGTGATAATCACAGCATTATATCTCACTCCACACAAGAAGAAACCATTATCAAATAATTGATAATTTCAAATTCTGTCAAGACAAAATTATTAAAGATTCATCAAGAATCTTGGTGATTAGATGGGCTCACAGAACAAAGTGAATGCAGCATCCGTTTGAAACTATGGGAATTGATTCTAGAAGAATCACAGTGTCTCAGGATTAGTTCCAAAAGCATCCTTTGTGCAGAGCTGGCCCTGGGTAAAGCTAGGAAAGACAACATTTTTTCTCTCACACTAATGACTCTCAAACTTTTGTGTACATCAGAATCATGGGAGGGCTTGTTAAAACACATTTGGTTGGACTCCATCTCTAGATTTTCTTATTCAGTATACCTGGGATATGGCTTGAAAATTTGCTTTTCTAACAAGTCCCTAGCTGATGGTAATGCTGGCAGTCTGGAACGACATTTTGAGAACTACAACCCTAGTAAACAAGCTGCTCTAAAAGAAAAAAAAAATTACTCATCCTTGAATATACAAAACTAGTATGCCATATTTTTAAATAAATGAATGAGCACAACAATAGTAATTCACACTTACTGAGCACTTAACTAGGCACTTACTAGACCCTGTGCAAGATTAGGTCATTTAATTCTCTCAAGAATCCTCCTGGGTAAATACTTTCATTACCTCCATTTACAGAGGGAAAACTGAAGATAAGAGAGTTAAGTAAGTAGCCTGAAGACACACAGACAGTAAAAGATGGAACTGACATTTGGACCCAGGCAGTCTGTCTCTAAAGCACAGTGTTGACTTTTGACCTATGTATACACAAGCTTTGAGGTCAGATAGAATTGCAGTGAAACATAAGCTTCACATCACATTTACTACTATAAGTGACAGACAAATTAATCTTTTATCGTTAGCATTTTTATAGGTCAAATGGGAATAATATCTATCTTTGTAAGAATGTTGGAAAATGAAAATCAAATAATTTATGTAAAACAATTGATAAAGGTCTAGCATGTGTGGTGGTCAACAAATGGTAGCCATCATCTGTTCACATCAACTGTAACTCTAGATACATCAAGAATTAACCTCTTAGTTCTATCATCCATCTATCTATCCATCATCCATCCAATTTTCATATGTTAAACAATTATTATGAAACAAACATTGAGATTTTTCCAAGAGCTATAGATCTATAAATCAGTAGCAGTCTATAAACACTAATGAGGAACTGGATTCAGATGAAGACCAGACAACTGTGATGGGTACAGGCAGCATTTACCAATTCAAGTTTGAGGGTTTTTTACTGGAGCTGTTCTGAAAGCAGCCCCTTTTTCCTACCTGATTCAGCTCAGAACCTATGTATTCAGTCTTTGAGGACAAATGCCTTTGAAGTTTTGGTATTGCCCCCAAACAGGCAATGTAGCCTATTTACTAGTTGCCTCAACCTTGGAAGTGTTGAGTTCATCTGTGGAAAGTTTTTACTTGCTTCCTTTGGCTGCAGTAAATTTGCCATATGGTACACTGCAGCACTGCAGATGTAGTGCTACCCAGCATGTGATTCATATCTGCAGATAGTATGGGGAGATTTCCATAGCAACAGGCCACCCAACACTGAGACAATTAAAAATCAATGTTATATAACAGGGTTTTTTGTTTTATTTCTATGCTGTGAGGGCAACTATTTCTATGTTTGTGTTTCTTACAGATTATAATGAGATAATACACTGAATTTAATAATTACATTAATAATCAACTTCTCCTGTAAGTTGTGCCACAAAAAAAAAAAAGGAACACAAAAACTCAGAAGTACCAGTTGTTCTATCATCAGTTAATCATATTTCAAATTGGAATTTCTTTACCTTGTCCTAATTATAAGTCCACAAATTTGCTTCATACGTAATCAATAAAGGACACGAAAATGTGATTTTATGTAGAATTTACTAATATTCATTTAGTCAGTATGTATTGAGTCCCAATTATAGGCCAGGCATTGAAATGAACAACAGTCTTTGTCTTTGACAAGTCCGGTAGGGAAGAAATAAACTCAAACAAATACATTCAAAACATTTTAATTGATGCATGTTGTGCTATGAGCAGCAGCAAGGCTATTTTTATTAGTAATATAGGAAGGAGGTCAGTTTCCTGGATCACCCCTTAATGTTGAAATGTCCTAAAAATACTGGATAATATGTATATTAAAAATAAATTTGAAGCATTAATAAGCTACCAAGAAAGTAAGATATTCTAGGTTAGGCACTGATAAAGAATAGCAATTCAAAGAATAGCTAACGAGAGCTCTGCAGATGGAAGTCACTCTAAAGACAGTTGCCAAACTACATGAACCTGAATTTAGGTTTTCATGGATGCATGGAATGAAAGAGACAGGGAACAAAGCATTAGAGCCTGCTGAAAGAAGAAAGCTGAGTAGATTTTGCCACTAAAGCTAGGACTTTGAGAGCTTAAGAACCTCTGCGGAATAAGGATAATTTAGAACCAAAAAGAAAACCAGTAAAACCTCTTTCAGTGAACTGAAAGATTAATTGTTGTGAAACCTGGTCACATTTTTAAATTAGAGCGGTCCTGTATTGGCAGCAATTGACAAAAGCAAAGGCAAATCCCCGCTGTAGTACTCACCTTTATACCAGGCCTCAAATAATTCCCATGAATAAAAGTCCAAGGAAACTGAGTACATGAAAAAAGAAAACAAAAACCAGCAAGCTAAATCCACAAGGAAACAAGGTACCATAAATAAGAACCAACATTAAACAACAGACAGCTGACACATTCTTACAAAATCAGAAAATTAAATGATCAGATACAGATTATAACTGTTTAATATGTTTAAAGAAATAAAATACAAGCTTGAAATTATGGATACAGAAAAAGGAATTAAGAATCAATGACCAGACTGAAAATAGTTCAAAAAGAATAAGCAGATTTAGCAGCATATTAGAGAGAGAAGAAAAGGGAATTAGTGAAGTAAAAGATGGATCTCAAACCAGTATGGAGAAATCATCTCAAACCAGAATGGAGAGATGACATGGAATATATAAAAGAGAAGCAAAGAGCCACAGATACTGAAGAAAATCTAATATATATCTTAGAGTTCTAAGAGGAGAAAAAGGAAGGACAGAAGTAATATTGGAATTAATTTTGGCTGAGAAGTTTTCAGTACATGTTATATATAAGTCTTATGGTAACCAAAAAGCAAAAACCTGTAATAAATACACAAAAGAGAAAGGAAAATAAGTATTCCACTAAAGAAAGTCATCAAATCAAAAAGGAAGAGAGCATGAGAAGAAAGGAACAGAGAGCACTAAAAAAACAGCCAGTAAACAATTAACAAAATGGCAATACAAATATACCTATCAATAATTACTCTAAATGGAAATAGACTAAATTCTCCAATCAAAAGACACAGGCTGAATGGATAAAAAGCAAGACCCATCTATGTGTTGCATACAAGAGACTCACTTTAGATGTAAAGACACACAGACTGAAAGTGAAGGGATGAAAAAACACTGCATGCAAATGGAAAGCTAGAGTAGCTACACTTGCATCAGAAAATAGGCTTTAAAATAAAGACTGTAAGAAGAGACAAAGATGGGTGTTACATAATGATAAAGAGATCAATCCAACAAGAGGATATAACATTTGTAAACACTTAGGCAAATATCCCAATATAGGAGCACCTAAATATACAGAGCACATATTAACAGACCTAAAGGGAGAAACAGAAAACAATAATAATAGTAGGGGATTTTTATACCCCACTCACATCAATGGATAGGTAATCCAACAGAAAATTAATAAGGAAATACTGGCCTTATATCTGTTATACCAGATATATATGGAACATTCCATACAAAAGCAACACATTCTTCTCAAGTACATATGGGGCATTTTCCAGGATAGATCATATGTTGGGTCATAAAACACGTCTTAATAAATTTAAGAGGACTGAAATCATATCAAGGATCTTTTCCAACCATAACAGTATGAAACTAGAAATTAACTAAAAGTACAAAGCTGGAAAATTCACAAATATGTGGAGATTAAAACAACATGCTACTAAACAACCAACGGGCCAAAGAAGAAATCAAAAAGATAAATCAAAAAATACTTTTAGACAAATGAAAATGGAAATATAACATACCAAAATTTGTGTGATGCAGCAAGAGTAGTTTTAAGATGGAAGTTCACAGCAAAAAAATGCTTATCTCAAGAAATATGGAAAGTCTTCAGTAAATAACCCAACTTTACACTGCAAGGAGCCAGAAAAAGAAGAACCAATGAAGCCCAAAGTTAGCAGAAGGAAGGAAATAACAAAGATTAGAACAGAGATAAAGGAAATAGAGACTAGAAAGACAAGAGAGTATATCAATGAAACTAAGATCTGATTCTTTGAAAAGATAAACAAAATTGACAAGTCTTTAGCTAGACTCACCAAGAAAAATAAGAGAGGGCTCAAATAAAACCAGAAATGAAAGAGATGTTACAATTAATTCCACAGAAATACAAAGATCATAAGAGACTACTCTGGACAATTATACACAAACAAATTGGCCTAGAAGAAATCAATAAATTCCTAGAAACATACAACCTACCAAAACTGAATGATGAAATAGAAAATCTGAGCAGACCAATTACTAGTAAGGAGAGTGAATCAATAACCACAAACTTGCCAAAAAACAAAAGCCCAAGACCAGAAGGTTTCACTGTTGAATTCAACCAAACTTTCAAAGAGTTAATACCAGTCCTTCTCAAACTCTTTCTAAACACAGAAGAGGAGGAACTCTTTCAAACACATTTTACAAGGTCAGCATTACCTTGATACCAAAACCAGACAGGGACACCAAGAAAAAAGAAAATTACAGGTCAATATCCATAATGGACATAAATGCAAATACTCTCAACAAAATATTAAATGAAATTCAGCAATATATTAAAAGGATCATATATGATGATCAAGTGGGATTTATTCCAGGGATGCAAGGATGGTTCAAGATCCACAAATCAATCAATGTGAAACACCACATTAACGAAACAAAGGCTAAAAATCATATGATCATCTCAATAAGTACAGAAAAAGCATTTGCCAAAATCTAACAACCATTTATGATAAAAACTCCTAACAAAGTTTGTATAGAGGTAATGTACCTCAACATAAAAAAAGCCATATATGTCAGGCCCACAACTGTCATTATACTCAAGGGTGAAATGTTGGAAGCCTTTTCTCTAAGATCAGGACCAAGATGCCCACTGTCACTACTCTTTTTTTTTTTGCGGTACGCAGGCCTCTCACTGTTGTGGCCTCTCCCGTTGCGGAGCACAGACTCCAGACGCACAGGCTCAGCGGCCATGGCCCACGGGCCTAGCTGCTACATGGCATGTGGGATCTTCCTGGACCAGGGCACGAACCCGTGTCCCCTGCATCGGCAGGCGGACTCTCAACCACTGCACCACCAGGGAAGCCCCTGTCACTACTCTTATTCAACTCTGTGTTTGAAGTCCTAGCCAGAGCAATTAGGCAAGAAAAAGAAATAAAAAGCATCCAAGTTGGAAAGGAAGAAGTAGAATTGGCACTATTTGCAGATGACATGATGTTATATATAGAAAACCCTAAAGACTCCAACGAAAAACTGTTAGAACTAATTAAAAAATTCAGTAAAATTGCAGGATACAAAATCAATATACAAAAATCTGTTGCATTTCTATACATTAACAACAAACTATCAGAAAGAGATAAAGAAAACAATCCCATTTATAATTGCATCAAAAGGAATAAAATACCTAGGAATAAATTTAACCAAGAAGTGAAAGACCTGTATATTGAAAACTATAAGATATTAATGAAAGAAATTAAAGACAATACAAATGAATGGAAAGATATTCTATGCTCATGGATTGGAAGAATCAATATTGTTAAAATGTTCATACTATGCATAGCAACCTACAGTTTCAATGCATTTCTTATCAAAATTCCAATGGCATTTTTCAAAGAAATAGAACAAATAATCCTAAAATTTGTATGGGACCACAAAGAAAAAACAAAAAACGCAAGAGCCAAACCAATCTTGAGAAGGAACTTCAAAGATGGAGGCATTATGCCTCCATTGCTGATTTCAAACTATATTACAAAGATATAGTAATCAAAACAGTATGGCATTGGCATAAAAACACACACATAGATCAAGGGAACAGAATAGAGAGCCCAGAGGTAAACCCATGCACAGATGATCAATTAACTTATGACAAAGGAGCTGAGAATACACAATGGGGAAAGGATAGTCTCTTCAATAAATGGTGTTGGGGGCTTCCGTGGTGGCACAGTGGTTAAGAATCCGCCTGCCAATGCAAGGGACACGGGTTCGAGCCCTGGTCTGGGAGGATCCCACATGCTGTGGAGCAGCTGGGCCCATGCGCCACAACTACTGAGCCTGCACTCTAGAGCCCATGAGCCACAGGTACTGAAGCCCATGCACCTAGAGCCCAAGCTCCACAATGAAAGGCAGCCCCCACTTGAAGCAACTAGAGAGAGCCACACGCAGCAACAAAGACCCAATGCAGCCAAAAATAAATAAATTTATTTAAAAAAATAAAATAAAATAAATGGTGTTGGGAAACAGTACAGCCACATGCATAGGAAACTCTAACAGTGTCTAACACCACACACAAAAATTAACTAAAACTGGATTGAAGACTTGAACAGAAGACCTGAAACCACAAAACTCCTACAAGAAAACATAGGTGGTAAGTTTATTGACATAGGTTGGTGATAAATTTTTGAATCTGATACCAAAAGCAAAAGCAACAAACATAAAAATAAGTGGGACTACAACATACTAAAAAGTTTCTGTGCAGCAAAGGAAACCATCAACAAAATGAAAAGCAAACTTACTGAATGGGAGAAAATAATTGCAAATCATATATCTGATAAGGGACTAATATCTAAAATATTGGGTTGGCCATTTGGCCGGCCCAATATGTAAAGAACTCATCTAACTATATTGCAACAAAAAAAGAAAAAGAAAAAGAAAAGAAACAATCCAACTAAAAAGTGGGCAGAAGACCTGAATTGACATTTTTCCAGAGGAGACATACAGATGGCCAACAGGCATATGAAAATGTCATTAATATCATTAATCATCAAGAAAATGCACATTCAAACCACAATGAGATATTGCCTCACACCTGTAGAATGACTACTATCAAAAAGGTAAGAAATAGAAATGTTGGTAATGATGTGGAGAAAAGAGAACCCTTGAGCACTGTTGGCAGGAACAGAAATTGGTACAGGCATTATGGAAGAGTATGGATGTTCCTCAAAAAATTAAAAATAGAACTACCATAAGATCTGGAAATTTCACTGCTGGGTTTTACCCAAAGAAAATAAAAATACTAATTCAAAAAGATATATGCATCCCTATTTTCACTGCAGCATTATGTACAATAGCCAAGATATGGAAGTAACATAAGTGTCCATCGATGACTGAATAGATAAAGAAGTTGTGGTATATATATAATGGAATATTAGCCAACAAAAAAAGAATGAAATTTTGCCATTTGTGGCAACATGGATCGATCTTGAGGGCATTAAACTAAGTGGAATAAGAGAGAGAGACAAGTACTGTATGATCTCTCTTATATGTGCAATCTTAAAACAAACAAACAAAACAAAACAAAACATCCCAAGCTCATAGATACAGGGAATAGATTGGTAGTTGCCAATGTTGGGAATGGGGAGAAATATGTGAACTGTTTTTTTAGTGTAAATAAATTGCTTACATAAAACACACACACACACACACACACACACACACACACAGGAGTGGAACAAAGACATTTCAGACAAACAAAAACTGGAAGAGTTTACCAGCAATAGTCCTAAAGGAAAAGAATTCTCAAGGGTGTATTTAAGGCAGAAGGAAACTCCTCACAGATATAATTGTAAGAACAATTAAAAGCAAAGAAAGTAGTAAATATGTGGCTAAGTCTAAACAAACACTAGCCTTAAAACATAAAATATTGGGGATTCAAAAAATAAAACTGAAATATTTACATGATAACGACAGCATTAGCGCCCACCCTAATGACCTCATTTTAACTTGATTACGTCTTTCAAGGACTTATCTCCAAATATAATCAAATTCAGAGGCACTGAGGGTTAGGGCTTCAAACGGATTTTAGTGGGACACAATTCAGTCCATAACAGAGGCCTAGAAAGGAAATAGCCCTGTGTAAGGAAAAGGGACTAAGGGTCTGGGAAGGATGTCTTTAAGAAAAGAGAGAGACACTATTGGATGTATTTGCTGCTACTGAGAGGTAATGACTCATGGGAGAGTTTGGGAAGAAGTGATAATAGGTATATAATCTTTAAACAAATCATGAAACAATCACTAATTCCAGGGAACCAAAATGTAAAAAATAAACATAACAAACTACTTAGTTTAGCTATGAGTTACATTTACATAGTCATAATAACAATGCTGTATAATGATTTAATGAAAAATCCTGTGATATAACTATATTGCGAAAATGGAGAGAACTATTGGGAAATTGGATCGTGGTTCAAAAGAGAAGCTTTTATCTTCCACAGTAGAAAGGTAGTAAGTGTTTAAAATGGTAAATTTGAGAGCTAATATATGCATATTATTTAGAAATATGAAGGTATTTAATGGGAGAAACAACGAAAAGATTTGAAAATGATATCCTTTGGGGATCAGCATTCAGTAGGTAAGGAGTGGCAGGAAAGGAGACTATATGCATACGTTACTTTGATAAAATAAATGTAATGTAGTTAGAACAGTATAAAACTGTCTTCTTTATTTCAGGTTATAAAATTAATGCATGTTCACTGTAGAAAATTTGAAAAATACAGAGGTGCCAAAAGAAAACACTCCACTGTTAACATGGTTATCTCACACATACACACTGCACCTGCTGTTTTATAATCTTATCATTTAAAGGCACATGATGATTTTCCCACGACATTAATTTCTATATATTTTTTAAAAACAAAAAATGCAAGGAAACTCAAAAGAAGAAAATCACTAATTCTCCATTGAAACAAAGGAAGACTCTATAAAAGAAGTGATATCTGAACTAGGTCTTAAAATATAGACAATAATAAAATAATTGAGCTCTTACCATGGGTCAGACAGCTAACTAAATGCTTTACACTCATCATACCATTTAATTCTCTTAATAAATCTGAAAGTTAGCTATTATTATTAATCTCAGGTTTACATAGTTGGAGATTAAGGCTTAGTGAGGTTTTTGCTCAAGGTCGTTTGGCTAATATATGGCAGTGCTAGAATTTTAAATACCATTACTACATGGTAAAGAGTTCCCTTCATGTTGGTCTAAAACAGACCCAGCTGCCCCATCTCAGTCTCCCTGACTCAAAGGCCTGTTGTCATAAACCTCTTCACCACACACAGGAGTTGGTTAAGTGAAGAAAGAGGGGAGGACATCTAAAATTGAACCATATATTTAACAGTCCAGGAGCACGAAGACTTAAGACCTGGACTTGAGACTTTTTTCTGCGTGGAAATCATGGTATTTGTAGTAAGATTCGGTTGAAGAGGTTGATTGGTGCCACAATAGAGAACACTTTGACTAGCATGGACTTCCATCAACAGGCTCTCCTTGTCAAACAGGGACATAGATAACCCCGACCATCAATGTGAAAGGAGGTTTATGAAGGCACAGGATAAACAGGACTCAGTTTTTACTTGTTAGTAAATAATTTGAGATCAATTTTATATTAAAATGAATGTAAATATTCATGGAGTAGAATGCAAAACTTATATGAATTTTTAAGTTAAAGCAGAAGACTTCAAAGATTGTTTTTGCTTTTGGCAGGCTCTTATGACAATCTCTTAAATCTTAAGGGTCCGGGTTTGAGTCTCTCATTAGAAAAATTTAGTGGAAAATTTTAGGGGAATACTCTAGGAATATGAATCTAATTGATAACGACATGACTGATCAGATTTATTTAAAATGTTATTTACCCCTAAGGAAATATCGTAACATATAACCATAATAATAATAACAAAAATTTAGTTATTTTTTTTCTTTTACTGACCCTAGCCTGAGAACGTATTAATCTGCCCCAACGGTAGTGTTGATTTAGGAAGAATGTCAGTGAGTGAGGAGCCATGGTCTAAATCAGAAAATATAAATCCCTAAATCCCTAATTTAGTAATCCCTAAGTTACTGCTATATACTGAAAATGTCCCGACGCTCTTAGTCTGTCTTTCTATCACCAAAATAATCAGTTCACTAATAGAAAGAGTTACTTGGAAATTTTCAGACAAAACCCATCAGCAGCTTGAACGCATCTCTTTTCAAACAGAAATTCTAGCAACATGTAGAAACTGCTATGAAACGTACCTTACAAAATGGAGAAATAGGTTGTCTGCTATAGTTAGCTTTCTAAACGGAAAAGATGAGATTAAAACCCAGCAGCTTCTAAAAGCCATGTGGTAATCCTGGACTGGATCTTTGGACGGAAAAAGAACATTAGTGGAAAAACTGGTGAAATTCAAATACTGCCCTGGAGTTTAGGAAATAGTAATTTACCAGTGTTGGTTTCTTAGTTTTGACAACTGTACCATGATAATATAAGGTTAACATTAGAGGAAAATGAGTGAGGGATATATGGGAATTCCCTGTGCTATCTTTGAAACGTTTCTGTAAATTAAAATTATTCCAAAATAAAATATTTATTAAAAAATATTTTAAAACCACTGACTTCAACGGTATGAAAACAGAAATATTTGTTCAAAACCGCAATGAGATATCACCTCACACCTGTCAGAATGGCCATCATCAAAAAGACAACAAGTAATTAAATGTTGGTGAGGGTAGGGGGAAAGGGAACCCTCTTGCACTGTTGGTGGAAATGTAAGTTGGTGCAGCCACCATGGAGAACAGTATGGAGGTTCCTCAAAAAATTAAAAATAGAACTACCATGTGTCCAGCAATTCCACTCCCGGGTATATATCCAAAGAAAACAAAAACACTAATTCAAAAAGATACATGCACCACAATGTTCATAGCAGCATTATGTACATAGCCAAGACATGGAAGTGGCCTAAGTGTCCATCAATAGGTGAATGAATAAAGAAGATGTAGTAATATATGCACAATGGAATACTACTCAGCCATAAAAAAGAATGAAATTTGCAACAACTTGTATGTACCTGGAGGGTATTATGCTTAGTAAAGTAAGTCAGACAGAGAAAGACAAATACTGTATATTTTCACTTATATGTGGAATCTGAAAAATAAACAAATGAATCTAACAAAACTGAAACAGAATCACAGATAGAGAACAAACTAGTGGTTACCAGTGGGGAGAAGGGTAGAGAGAGGGGCAAAGATAGGGTAATGGAACTAAGAAGTACACAATACCGGTATAAATAAATAAGATACAAGGATGTACTGTACAGGGAATATAGCCAATATTTTATAACTTTAAATAGCATATAATCTATAAAAACATTGATCACTATATTTATGCCTGAAACTAATATAGCATTGTAAATCAACTACACTTCAAAGAAAAACATTCCCAGGCAGGGAATTCTGGATAGACTAAGACTCTGGAGTGAGAAAATACTGGTATATCTGAGGGACTACAAGTAGGTCACTGTGATTGCAGCCGGGTGAGAAAGGGGTAGAGTGAGGCAAAAAGAGCACAGAAAAGGAAAAGGACATCAGTCCTTGTGACCATACGTCCTTGTGGTGAGAATGAAGGACTCATATGTCAGAACACTGGAACCTAGAGAGTGACATGACTCGAATAACAAATTTTAGAGATCAATCTGGCGCTCTGTGAGAAGGGATTGGAAAAGAGCAAGAACCAAAATAGGGAAACTAATTTGGAGTCCATGGTAACTGTCCAAATGAAAGACCGATGTGAACATATCTGAGACATATTTTGGAGTTTATGGCAGGCTGAATAGTTCACTCCCTCCAAAGATGCCCATGACCTAATCTCTACAGTTTATGAATATGTTCTGCTACTTGGCAAAAGGGATTTTACAAATGCAATAAAGTTTATGTAACTTAAAATGGGGAGATGAGTTTGGATTATCCATGTGGGTCCAACTTAATCACACAAGCCCTTGAAAGGAGAGAACTATCTAAAGCTGGGAACAGAAGAAGACTTCAGACAGGTGTGTCATAAGGAGAAGTCAGAGATTCCAAGTGTGAGAATGATTGGACAGGCTATTGGTGGCCTCTGGGCATAGGACAGGCTGTGCCTGAGTTGAGGGGTCTAACACAGCTCACAGAGTTCCCAGGTGTCCCAGTGTGTGCAGGTGTAGTAGAATGTCTCCTGTGTGCCCAACAGTGTCTTGGAAATGGTAAAGGGTGAGAGATAGCCCCAGTGAGTTTTTTAAAATTCCCAGAAGGCTCAGGAGTTTCAGAAGGATCCTGTGATCTAGGGAGAGGAATAGAAGTTTGGTTGAAAGAATGATGAATACCAAAGACCATGCTGCCTGCACCCCATTGCCTTGTCACTGAGTGACAACACAGACACAGCCCTGGGGAAAGAGTTCATGGAGATTTCAAGTCGCCTTGGAAGAATGGGAAATGGAAATATAAATCCATTTAGATGTAGAAGAATAAAATAAAGGTACATTTCTTGCAGATGTGAATTTCTGGACTGCCATTCATACTCACACAATTAAACCACTGTCATCATCACCACAATCATCCTTATCTTCATCATAGAATACTGAGAGGCAAATCAGAAATCCAGAAAGTAAAACAGGGCAGGAAGAGGTGAAGACAGTTGGTAGAAAATGAAAGCTGTTGAAGTCCATTTTATTCTGTGTCTGGTGTATAGCCAGTGGCAGAGGAGGTCAGGGGAAGATCACCTCCAGGTTGTTCTTGCCCAGAGGGCAAGTGCTGGATAATGACACTGCACATCAGGCATGGCCACCATGCTCTACTTCCTAAGCTACACTTTTGTTATCCCTTCTCCAGTACTTGCTTATTCATTGACTTATTCTGTAAATGTTTTTCAAGCTGTTTATCAGCTTTTCTGATTAGCAAACAACATGCTTTAAATTTGGCAAGCTAACTGACTTTGTGATGAATGATTATAAATGCACATATTTATTTTCTTTCTTAAAAAAACATTTTTTAAAGTTAATTCATCTACAACTTCCTGTTTGAACAATGCAATCATTTAAATGGGTTTAGCAAAGGGCATATATTTGAAAGTTAATACCTTTATGAGAATTAATCTCTGATTCAACTTGCAAGTACTCTGACAAAACTCTGCTCTTTTGCCTATAAAGTTATGTGGTTCTCAGATTAACTTGTGATAAAATATTGTGTGCTTTATTAAATTTTTGGAACACTCCTATGAAGGAGTTGTATTAAACTAATTTGCAAAATGAGGAAATAGAGGATAGGAAAGGCAATTACTACACACACGGAAAATTTAGGGAAAACCAGATGTGAAACTTTTCACAGTAGGTACCTCTGAGCAGTGGGAAAAGTGAGGGGTGAGGATAGCGGTGATATTACCTCCCTTCTCTGTTGCTGGAGTTTTAGTTTTACTAACAGCACACACTAGTTTAATAATTTAAATTTTTCAAAAAATAAAATTACCTAATGATTATAATTTCCCTGTTCCTTACTTAGTTTGACTTATATACAATGGAATAATTTGTGGCTGTCATGACCTCCCAAATTATGTCCTCGTTTCTGTCAATTGAATGCTCAGTTCAGTCAATACTCCTTTGAACCCTTTTCCCAATTTTTCTCAGCTAGATTAGCCATCTAATATAGCTTATTTTTCAATAATTATTCAGTCAAGGGTATTTATCCAACATCTACTATGTGCTCAGCATTATACTAAACATTTGGGAGGTATAGAATAGTGGTAAAGGTAGTAATAAAAAATAACAATGAATAGTGTAGACTGAGCACTTGTATGCCAGAGAGTATCTTAAAAGCTTCACATGAATTCCCTCCTTTCATTTCCCACAACAACAACCCAATGAAGTATACCATTATTCTCTCCATTTTATAGATGAAGGAATTAAGTTTTAGAGAAATTAAGGAAGCCACCCAAGGTCAAGTGGCTAGTAAGAGACAGCCAGGATCTGAATGCAGCCTATTGGAATATGGAGCGTGACTGCTCAGCCTCTTAGGTGGCTCTGTGAGGGGTTTACAGCATAGCAGAAGAGACAAGACTTACACACACACACACACACACACATCAACAAACTAAAAGCCACTGAAATACTGAGCAAATGTCACAGTTTACGTCCAGCACAATGTCTGTCACATGAAAAACACATACTTAAGGACTGTGAAATAGACTAAATAAATGCATAAGAACATGATCAGAGTTCAGTACTGTGGGAATTCAGAGAAGGAGATCAAGGATGGATAGTGTAGTTGAGAAGGACTTTTTGGAACAGAAGGTGGGCTTTCAAGCTGGGGCCTGGGCAATATTTAGAAAGGGAAGCCAGAAAGGGCATAAGCAAAGGCCTAGTGAAACAGTGAGTCACAGATGTTTCCCCAACAGAAAGGGGATGGCCTGGCCTGCACAATACATGCATCCTGAGGAATGGGGAGAAATAAGCCACAGCAGACAGGGCAAGTGGACATGAGACCAGCACCTGAAAAGCATGGCTCAGAGCCTAGATTAGATGCGGTATGAGAGTGGAAATGATGTTAATAGCAGTAACAATACCTAGGCTTTACAGATGGCCCTGTTCTTTCAAAGACATGACCTCACTCAGTGTGTTTGTGGAATATTAATCTGGTAGGAAATAGATTGGAAGAGAGAGCACTTAGCGTCAGCGAGGCTCACTAGGACGTTAGTATTAGCCAGCAGTGCAATGAGGAGAGTCTAAGCTGGGGTCTGGATAATTAAGGGGAAATGGAGGAATGTTGACTATGTGTCAGAGGCTTTACATATGCTCTAGTAATGTTCAAAACAATGACATGTTATGTGTGGTATTCTGGCATGAGCTCAAGGCCTGCTTCAAACACTTACTAATTCTATGACATTAAGCAGGTTATGTAAACATTCATTGCCTCATTTTTCTAAAAAGTACTTGTAGAACACCTACTATACGCCAAGAACTGTGCTAGGTCTCAGTAATAGAGGGACACAGTCCCTGTACTTACGGAACCCACAGTATGAGGGAGACTGACATTAATATGTAAATGTGTTAGTTTCCTAATGCTGCAATAACAAATTAGCACAAATTTAGAGGCTTAAAACAAGAAATAAAAAACCTAAAGAAAAGAAAAAACAAAACCTCACCCAGCTTATCTCTCACCATTCTGTACTGAAGAATTCCAGGCTGGCTCAGCTGTCTGGATTTCAAGGTATAAGCCAGCTTTTATTGGAAGGCTTTGAGAAGACGCTACTTCCAAGATCATTCGGCTTGTTGGTAGAATCTGGTTGCTTGTCACTGTAGGACTGAGGCCCATTTCTTTGCTGGATGTCAACTGGGGACTCCCTTTACTTCTCTGAAGGTCTCTCTCCAGTCCTGGCACACAGGCTCCTACATCTCAGAGCCAGCAATGGCATGCCAATCCTTCTCACACTTGGAATCTCTGACTTCTCCTTATATCACATCTCTCTGAAGTCCTCTCTTTGCTTCCCTCTGGAGACAGTTCTCCCCTTTTAAGGGCTAATGTGATTAGACTGAACCACTTGGATAATTCAGATACTCTCCTTATTTTAAGGTCAATAACCTTAATTACATCTGCAAAGTCCCTTTTGCCACCTAACAGAACATTCGCAAATTCCAGAGATTAGTGCATGGACATCTTTTGGGGGCCATTATTTAGCCTATCACAACCTTCAAAATATTATATCTCAAATATATTTAGATATATTACTATGTACTAGGCATTTTCTATAAACTTTAAGTATAGTCACTCATTTAATCCTCCCAAGAATCTATGAGGTAAATAATATTATTACTTCCACTTTATAGGTGAAGAAACTGAAGCACAGAGAAGTTAAGTAACTCGTCCAAGGCAATAGCCAATAAGTGGAAGAATCCAAGGGGTCCAGCTCCATAATCTATGCTCTTAACCAATATGTCACATTGCTATTACCTGTGTGTAATGAGGTATTTATGTGTTTGCTTACTGTATGTAGTAGGCAGAATGATGTCCTCCCAAAAAGTCCATACCCTGGTCCCCAAACCCGTGAATATGTTATAGTACATGACAAAATGGATTTTGCAGATGCAATTACAGATACTACTCAGCTGGCTTTAACACAGGAAGAGTATCCTGGATTATCCATTAGCCTTTCAAAGCAGAGAACTGTCTCCAACCGGAAGTGGAGGGATACAGCAGACGACAAAGCCAGAGAGTCAAAGCATGAGGGGGAACTGGAGCCACTGTGGCTGAAAGGGCCCCATGGAAGTCATAGGAAAGGACTGTCAATCTCTAGGATCGAAGACCATGCCCCAGCTGACAACCAGCAAGGAAACTGGAACCTCAGTCCTATCGCCACAAAAAACTGAACTCAGTCAACAATCTTAATGAGCTTAGAAAAGGATTCAAATTCCCAGAACTCTCCAGAAGGAAATTCATCCCTGCCAACATCTTGATTTTAGCCTGTGAGACTCTAGGCTGAAAGCCAGGTGAGCCACACTGTAGTCAGACTTCTGACCTTCAAAACTGGGGGAATGGATGTTGTTTTAGGCTGCTAAGTTTGTGGTAATCTGTTAGAATAGCAAAAGAAGACTAACACAGAGGCTAAGTATTCAGCACTTTCTATGACTGGAAGTGGGGGAGGTGAAAGAAATGAGGGGTATCAATAATAACCAAGGTTTTAGGTTTGAGAAACTTAGCTGTTAACATTTATTGAGTTGGGGAAAGAATTAGAGCTCAAGAGTTCATTTTTTTAATATATTAGGTTTGCAATATGTCAAATTGGCAGTTGGGTACATTGGTTCAGAGCTCAGAAGATAGGTCTTGGGTTTGCAACAAGCACTTGGGAGTCACTGATATGTAGCATCATTATCTTTATCTATAAATCTGTTGTTAATAATACGAGTTATAAGGGGTTGTTATGAGAAACAAATGGCATAATATATATAAAATACCAGAACGACACCTGGAATTTGATAACTGCCCAATCGATGTTTGGTATTAAATATTATGACTGCAAATTTTCTTAGGAGGAAACTGATGCTCAGTTTCAGAAACTAGCCCATATGTCTGGCAAACAGTGGAGTCAAGACTTTAACCCAGATCTGCCTGCCCTGCAGATTGTTCTCTTCATACTGTACTGTAAGAAATAGTAAGTTTTAATTCAACATGTAGAAAAATCTACAGATCCTTTCTTTAGTGTTCAGGGGTTTTAGTTAGAAACATGAGAAATCATATCTGACTAAGTGAATCAGAGAAAGTAAAGTATTGGTACCTGGTAGTGTCCTAGAAAAGCTGGAGGATTAGGCTAAGAAAACAGGCGGAAACCAAGGGAGGCCAAGCAGTAGGAAGCAGCTAGAAGAACTACTGGGTGAGCCTACCTCTGCCACCAACTGGAACCATGTGATTGGCACTGTCACCACCAAAGGCACTGAATGATCGGCATACTGGCTGTCACCGCTGGTCTGGATTCTAGATGTTGTGACTACCATCTCTAAACCTCTGGAAAGAACTCCCTACTGCCTCTACTTTCTTTGAATCACTCCTTCTATATTAAGTTCTGCCTTAGGGCATTTTACCAAAGATACTGTTATGGGATGAATTGTGTCTTCCCTGCCCCCCGATTTCACATGCTGAAGTGCTAACCTGCAGTACCTCAAAATGTGACCATATTTGGAGGTAGGGTCTTTACAGAAATACAGTTTAAATGAGGTCATCAGGTTTGGCCCTAATCCAATATGACTGATGTCCTTATAAGAAAGGAAGTTTGGTTACAGGCATGTACAGAGATAAGACAATGTGAAGACACAGGGAGAACACAAGCCAAGTGGTGAGTCCTGGAAGAGATCCTTCCCTCACAGCCCTCAGAAGGAACAACCCTACCAACACCTTGATCTCAGACTTACAGCCTCCAGAACCATGAGAAAATAAATTACTACTGTTTAAGCTACCCAGTCTGTGGCATTTTGATATGGCAACCCTCACAAGCTAATACAGATGCAAAAGGGTTTCAGACAGGAATACACTGCCTGGTCAGATGTTTCAAATTTTGCCATTGACATCAGGGCATCTATTCTTCTCTGCATTAGAATAAGGTCCAGGATAACAAATATAGTTTTTTACCTGCACTTTTCCTTCAACAAGTCTCAAAATTTCCACACATTATACAGTTATGCTAATGTGGGGAAGCCTCTATAATAATGCAATTCCCTTATAAAAGGAATAATCAATGAGCAGATTCTTCACAGTGACGTTTTATGAAATACTTGAAATTTTCAGATAAATTCACCTCAGAAAACGTCATTTAAGGGTTTCCCTGGTGGCACAGTGGTTAAGAATCCGCCTGCCAATGCAGGGGACACGGGTTCGAGCCCTGGCCCGGGAAGATCCCGCATGCCACGGAGCAACTAAGCCCGCGAGCCACAACTACTGAAGCCTGTGTGCCTAGAGCCCGTGCTCCGCAACAAGAGAAGCCGTGACAGTGAGAAGCCTGTGCACTGCAATGAGGAGTGGCCTCCGCTCGCCACAACTGGAGAAAGCCGTGCACAGCAACAAGGACCCAACACAGCCAAAAATAAAAACATTATTAAATTAATTAATTTTTAAAAAACGCATTTAAAACCTACTTTGGGTGTTGCACAGACAACTGTGCAATTAGATAACTAAGCTTAATATATTTCTCCTTGATCTGTCCCTTTCTCTGGCATTCCCTTTTCTGACAAATGAAAATTCAATCCTCCTGGTTTCTTAGTCTGGAAACCTGTGAGATATTTTTGACTACTTTCTCATTCAACTTCTTCATTCAATTAACCACCATCTGCTGTTGACTCAACTACCTAAGATAGTTATCTACCCCATCTATTTCTCTCATCCTTTCTGCTGCTACCCTAGTCCAGCACATCATCATCTCTCCCCCAAAACTGCCACCGTAAGATCCTAATTGTTCTCCTTGACTTCAGGATTTGTTCTCCAATCCTTTCCCTGTATTCTAGCCAGAGCGTTTCTTCTAAACTACAGGTTGGTTCTGGCAAGTGTTTAAATCCTTCACTGGCGTTCCACGGCCCTCAGAATAAAGCATGGGAACTTCTTTGCCTAGTTTACTCAGTTCATGAGTATCTGGTCTCTGCCTGCTGCTGTGGTTTTATCTCCTCTCTTTCCCCCAGTTTCACCCTTAGCTCCCACCATACCATGGACAGTTAGTTTCTCTTTTCATGCTCTCTGTCTCCAGGGCCTTGTACTTTAGATTCCCTCTGCCTGGAAGCCTTTGCCCCCTCCTTCTTCCCAGAATTCCCCTTTCAACTACTTACAGTTTCTGTTTAGATAACAGATCCAGTGCCTCATTTACTGTGTCATTATAAAAATGACTTTCTCTCTGTACCTCAGCTCTTTCATCAGTAAAATGGGGATCCTCTTCACCAAGATATTATAGACAATAACAAAATTAGGTTTTATAAGACACATAATAGCTGAGTGACCACTGCAAGCAGTCAGTAAGTGGTATCCATTACTGTTCTCATTATCATTCTCTTTTAGCAAGATTTCCCTGATCACTCCACTCCTGAACTCAAAACTGAGTTTGGAATGCCTCTTATATACTTCCATGGCACCCTACATTTTCCCCATATTCACACATCCTCTTTGTTTAAAGTATTGCATGCTTGTCTGTGAGCTTCAGGAAGGCACATCTGTATCCCTAATGCCAAGCATAATATCAGTACCTAAACATTTTTTTCTTGAATGAATGAGATTCTTCTATCATCCATTCTTCCAGCAGAGGCATCAAGCTTGATCTAGAATTTGCTTTGGCAGGTACCACTTAAGACTCTGGAATGCCCTTCTGAACTTCTAAATCTGCATCAGTCATAAGTATTATGCAAAAGACTACAGGGATACTGCAGTGGTACAGTATAAGTGCCATGAAAGATAGTATAACTGAAGAGGGGGGCCAAATGAAACTAGTGTTTACTCAAAGCAGTGCAAGCCAATGGTTTGACTCAACCTTCACAACAGCTAAGTGAGTCAAGCATGATCCCCCCATTTTATAGATGAGATAAATGAGGACAAACTAAGCTAAGCTTTTTGCTCCAGATCACACAGATAGTGTCAGTATTTACTTTGAAACTAATTTTTGACCAAGCTTTTGTACTTTCCATCCTACCAGGTTGGACAGTCACTCCCCACAGGGGAAAGCAGTGATGAGAATATAAAATATTAAGGATATATACAAAGATATTTGAAGACACTCTTGACATCTAGGATTACAAATTAATAGTTTTTTGCCTTATTTTGAAATGAACTTTCTGCTCTTGAAATGAACTACTTGCTTTTAAGCAGAGTTTATCACTTAGCAATTTCTCAGTAAATACTTGGTGAATATTCCATGTGTGAAAGTTGCTTGTGATATCTGTCCAGCACTTCCCAGTGAAACAAATAAAGAAAAAGAACGTTTGTACTCATTTTATGCAACAGCCAGACTAAGGAATCAGTAGCTACTTGTTAACAGAAATCATCCTTCACTTATGAATTTGAATGCATGGTCTGTCTTTCTCCAATTGGTAATGATGTGGCTCTGTGAGATCTGATTTCTTCTGGAGAGGGGAAAATACCTAACAGGAATTGAGTTATCCCAAGGAATCTTAGTGTTCTTGCTACCTTTAACAAGGAGAAGCATGCTGTCTAACACAGACCCTTTCTGGGAAGAAGAACATGACAATGACGTGTGTGCACCTGAACCTCATGGTGGGCATTTCATATTTTTCTGTTTTAATTCAAATCCTACACTATGGAAGCAACATATGACATCTTAAAATAGTTCTGCCAGCTCAACCTCTGCTAACTTTAAAAACAGCTAACATTTACTGAGTGCTTACTACATACTGACACTGTTTAAAACTCATTACTGTCCTCATCTTGCTTAATTCTTATAACAATGCTGGTAATTTTAATAGTTTCTCCATTTCACAGGTAACTTGTTCGAACTCCATCAGCCAACAAGAGGCATAGCCCAAACTCATGTTCCTAATCACTATGCAATATTACTTTAGTAAAGAGTGCTACTACTCATGGGACACTAGAGAGATATAAGACTGGAATAATTTTATTTAGTTAACAGCCTAGGGAAAGATCCTCTATTTAATGGCTGTCCTAAATTCTGCAGTTAGAAAGTGAATTCCAGGTGCTTCTGTCTCTAACTCTTGCTTCTAAGTGTGTTCAGTAGATTTCTATCTTCTGTCTTTTGATCAAGGACCATGTCTTATCTTTTGTTGGTTTCTCCAACTATGTAATGCAATGCTCTGTGGTTAAAGACATGCAATAAATAGCTTGTTAATTAAATTAAATCACCAGAGATGCCACAGAAAATTCATGATTCGGGCTGATGGTGGTCTGGACTTTGACCTGTGGTTATCAAGCATAGGAATCCCAGACCATAGGCTATACTTGGCTGCTTTCTAATTATAGACTGCCAGGCTTTTCAGTTACTGTTTTTCAGTGAAAAAGTGTTACCAAACTAGCCAAGCTATGATTCCTTAATTACATCTTACAAAGACGATCTTGAGTAGAATGAGTAAAAGTACATGATTTAGTTACTTTAAACACATAAAGTAAAATTATCTATTAAAGTTTCTAAATGACAAGTCTTTTCAGCAGCAGAAATTTTATGTACTTGAGACACATTTGGGCAAAGCTTCTTTATATAATGTATTGGAAAAGCAATGAAATAAAAGATAGGGAATGCATCTCATACAATGCATCACCCATTCATAATAATTTATTGAAAACTTTATTTATTTATTGAAAATAATTTTTATTTATTTTTTTATTTAAAAAATTTTATTTTATTTATTTTTTATTTTATTTTTTTATTTAAAAATTTTTATTTTAAATTTTTATTTAAAAATTATTTAATATTATTTTTATTTTATTTATTGAAAATAATTTATTGAAAAAATTTATTTATTGAAAATAAATATTTATTGAAAAATAATAATTTATTGAAAATAATTTATTGAAAATAATTTATTGAAAAATAATTTATTGAAAATAATTTATTGAAAATTTATTGAGTTGATGCCAGAAACTTGACCAAACTCTGAGTATACCAAGAATGATTCTTCATCTGACCAGTAAAGAGGAACCTTTGTATCATACCAGTACCTCAAATGGCTTCTGTCAGGCTGATTGTGGTGATGCATATCACAGAGGCTTGAAAAGCAAAGAGAATTGGTTCTTTGTGACCACCTAGAGGGGTGGGATACGGAGAGTGGGAGGGAGATGCAAGAGGGAGGAGATATGGGGATATATGTATATGTAGAGCTGATTCACTTTGTTATAAAGCAGAAACTAACGCACCATTGTAAATTAATTATACTCCAATAAAGATGTTAAAAAAAAAAAGCACAGAGAATGAAAAGAATATGTTTCATTATGTAGCCCAGTGAGCCTACATGTCATTGGTGAGACTGGGCTGCAGACAGCAGGAAAATAACCTGCAAAATTTCAAAGAAGCCTCTATTGGAGACTAGAAATGATTCTAAGCTTTGTGGAAAGAGGGAGAGAGAACAGAGACATGAAAAGAGAAGAGAAAGGGATAGCTTCAAGATGGCGGAGGAGTAAGACATAGAGATCACCTTCCTCTCCACAAATACATCAGAAATACATCTACACGTGGAACAACTCCTACGGAACACCTACTGAACGCTGGCAGAAGACCTCAGACTTCCCAAAAGGCAAGAAACTCCCCCACGTACCTGGGTACGGCAAAAGAAAAAACAGAGACAAAAGCATAGGGATGGGACCTCCACCAGTGGGAGGGAGCTGTGAAGGAGGAAAAGTTTCCACACACTAGGAAGCTCCTTCACTTGCAGAGAAGGGGCGTGGCCGGGGGGGAAGCTTCAGAGTCATGGAGGAGAGCGCAGCAACAGGGGTGCAGAGGGCAAAGTGGAGAGATTCCCACACAGAGGATCGCTTCCGACTAGCACTCACCAGCCTGAGAGGCTTGTCTGCTCACCCGCCGGAATGGGTGGAGGCTGGGCACTGAGGCCCGGGCTTCGGAGATCAGATCCCAAGGAGAGGACTGGGGTTGGCTGCGTGAACACAGCCTTCAGGGGGTTAGTGCACCACAGCTAGCCAGGAGGGAGTCTGGGAAAATGTCTGGACCTGCCTAAGAGGCAAGAAACCATTGTTTTGGGGTGCATGAGGAGAGGGGATTCAGAGCACCACCTAAACAAGCTCCAGAGACGGGCATGATCTGCAACTATCAGCAAGGACTGCAGAGACGGGCATGAGGTGCCAAGATTGCCGGTGCAGCCACCAAGAAGCCTGTGTGCAAGCACAGGTCACTATTCACAACTCCCCTCCCGGGAGCCTGTACAGCCCGCCACCGCCAGGGTCCCGGGATCCAGGGACAACTTCCCTGGAAGAACACACTTCATGCCTCAGGCTGGTGCAACGTCACACCAGCCTCTGCCAACACAGGCTCACCCTACACCCCGTACCCCTCGCTCCCCCTGGCCTGAGTGAGCCAGAGCCCCCAATCAGCTGCTACATTAACCCCATCCTTTCTGAGCAAAGAACAAACACCCTCAGGCAACCAACACGCAGAGGCGGGGCCAAATCCAAAGCTGAACCCCAGGAGCTGTGCAAACAAAGAAGAGAAAGGGAAGTTTCTCCCAGCAGCTTCAGGAGCAGTGGATTAAATCTCCACAATCAACTTGATGTACCCTGCATCTGTGGAATACATGAATAGACAACGAATCACCCCAAAATTCAGGCAATAGACTTTGGTAGCAACTGTAGAATTGGGGTTTGCTTTCTGTGTCTAATTTATTTTTGGTTTCATGTTTATTTTAGTTTAGTATTTAGAGCTTATTATCATTGGTAGACTTGTTCATTGATTTGGTTGCTCTCTTCCTATATATATATATATATATGTATACATACACATATGTGTGTGTATATACATATATGTGTATATATAAATTTTTTTCCCTTATCTCTTTTTGTGAGTAGTGTGTATGTGTATGCTTCTTTGTGTGATATTGTCTGTATAGCTTTGCTTTTACAATTTATCCTAGGGTTCTGTCTGTCCTTTTTTTTTTTTAGTATAGTTTTTATTGTTTGTTATCATTGGTGGATTTCTTTATTGGTTTGGTTGCTCTCTTCTTTCTTTTCTTTTTTTATTACTTCTTTATATTTTTAACTTTTATTTTAATAACTTTATTTATTTAATATTTTTTTCCTCCTTTCTTCTTTTTCTCCCTTTTCTTCGGAGCCATGTGGCTGACAGGGTCTTAGGGCTCCAGCCAGTTGTCAGGCCTCAGCCTCTTAAGTGGGAGAGGTGAGTTCAGGACATTCGTTCACCAGAGACCTCCTGGCTCCACGTAATATCAAGCGGCGAAAGCTCTCCCAGAGATCTCCATCGCAACACTAAGGCCCAGCGCCACTTAACAACCAGCAAACTACAGTGCTGGACCCCTCATGCCAAACAACTAGCAGGACAGGAACACAACCCCATCCATTAGCAGACAGGCTGCCTAAAACCATAAGAAGTTCACAGACACCCCAAAACACACCACCGGACAAGGTCCTGCCCACCAGAAAGACAAGATCCAGCCTCATCCAACAGAACACAGGCATCAGTCCCCTCCACCAGGAAGCCTACACAACCCACTGAACCAACCTTACCCACTGGGGGCAGACACCAAAAACAACAGGAACTACAAACCTGAAGCCTGTGAAAAGGAGACCACCAAACACAGTAAGTTAAGCAAAATGAGAAGACAGAGAAATACACTGCAGATGAAGGAGCAAGGTAAAAACCCAGCAGACCAAACAAATAGAGAGGAAATAGGCAGTCTTCCTGAAAAAGAATTCAGAGTAATGATAGTAAAGATCATCCAAAATCTTGGAAATAGAATGGAGAAAATATAAGAAATGTTTAACAAGGACCGAGAAGAACCAAAGAGCAAACAAACAATGATGAACAACATAATGAAATTAAAAATTCTCTAGAAGGAATCAATAGCAGAATAACTGAGGCAGAAGAATGGATATGTGACCTGGAAGATAAAATAGTGGAAATAACTACCACAGAGAATAATAAAAAAAAAGAATGAAAACAATTTGGACAGTCTCAGAGACCTCTGGGACAACACTGTATGCACCAACATTCAAAGTATAGGAGTCCCAGAAGAAGAAGAGAAAAATAAATGGACTGAAAAATATTTGAAGAGATTATAGTCGAAAACTTCCATAATACGGAAAAGGAAATAGTCAATCAAGTCCAGGAAGTGCAGAGAGTCCCATACAGGTTAAATCCAAGGAGAAACATACCAAGACACATATAAATCAAACTATCAAAAATTAAATACAAAGAAAAAATATTAAAAGCAGCAAGGGAAAAGCAACAAATAACATACAAGGGAATCCCCAAAAGGTTAACAACTGATTTCTCAGCACAAGCTCTGCAAGACACAAGGGTATGGCAGGACATATTTAAAGTAATGAAAGAGGAAAAGCTACAACCAAGATTATTCTACCCAGCAAGGATCTCATTCAGATTCAGCCGAGAAACTAAAACCTTCACAAACAAGCAAAAGCTAAGAGAATTCAGCACCACCAAACCAGCTTTACAACAAATCCTAAAGAAACTTCTCTAGGCAGGAAACATAAGAGAAGGAAATGACCTATAATAAAAAACCCAACACAATTAAGAAAATGGCAATAAGAACACACATTATCGATAACTACCTTAAATGTAAATGGATTAAATGCTCCAACCAAAAGACACAGACTGGCTGAATGGATACAAAAACAAGACCCGTATATATGCTGTCTACAAGAAACCAACGTCAGACATAGGGACACACCAGACTGAAAGTGAGGGGATGGGAAAAGATATTCCATGCAAATGGTAATCGAAAGAAAGCTGAAGGAGCATTTCTCATATCAGACAAAATAGACTTTAAAGTAAAGACTATTACAAGAGACAAAGAAGGAGACTACATAATGATCAAGGGATCAATCCAAGAAAAAGATATAACAATGTGGGCTTCCCTGGTGGCGCAGTGTTTGGGAGTCTGCCTGCCGATGCAGGGGACACGGGTTCGTGCCCCGGTACAGGAGGGTCCCGCATGCCGCAGAGCGGCTGGGCCTGCGAGCCATGGCCGCTGAGCCTGCGCGTCCGGAGCCTGTGCTCCACAATGGGAGAGGCCACAACAGTGAGAGGCCCATGTACCTCAAAAAAAAAAAAACAAAAAGATATAACAATGTAAATATTTATACACCCAACACAGCAGCACCTCAATACATAAGGCAAATGCTAACAGTCATAAAAGGAGAAATTGACAGTAACACAATCATAGTAGGGGACTTAAAAACCCCACTTTCACCAATGGACAGATCATCCAAAATGAAAATAAATAAGGAAACACAAGGTTTAAGTAATACATCAAACAAGATGGACTTAATTGATATTTTTAGGACATTCCATCCAAAAACAACAGAATACACATTTTTCTCAACTGCTCATGGAACGTTCTTCAGGATAGATCATAGCTTGGGTCACAAATCAAGCCTTGGTAAATTTAAGAAAATTGAAATCGTATCAAGTATCTTTTCCAACCATACTGCAATGAGACTAGATATGAATTACAGAGAAAAGTCTGCAAAAAATACAAACACATGGAGGCTAAACAATACATTATTAAATAAACAAGAGATCACCGAAGAAATCAAAAAGGAATTCAAAAAATATCTAGAAACAAATAACAATGAAAACAGGATGACCCAAAAACCTATGGGATGTAGCAAAAGCAGTTCTAAGAGGGAAGTTCATAGCAATACAATCCTACCTCGAGAAACAAGAAACAACTCAAATAAACAACCTAACCTTATACCTAAAGCAATTACAGAAAGCAGAATAAAAATCCCCAAAGTTAGCAGAAGGAATGAAACCATAACGATCAGAGCAGAAATAAATGAAAAAGAAATGAAGGAAACAATAGTTAAGGTCAATAAAAAGAAAAGCTGATTCTTTGAGAAGATAAACAATTGATAAACCACTAGCCAGACTCACCAAGGAAAAAAAGGGAGAAGACTCAAATCAATAGAATTAGAAATGAAAAAGAAGTAACAAATGACACTGCAGAAATACAAAGGATCATGAGAGATTACTACAAGCAACTATATGCCAATAAATGGATAACCTGGAAGAAATGGACAAATTCTTAGAAAAGCACCACCTCCTGAGACTCAATCAGGAAGAAACAAAATATGAACAGACCAATCACAAGCACTGAAATTGAAACTGTGATTAAAAATCTTCCAACAAACAAAAGCCCAGGACCACATGGATTCACAGGTGAATTCTATCAAACATTTAGAGACGAGCTAACACCTATGCTTCTCAAACTCTTCCAAAATATAGCAGAGAGAAAACACTCCCAAACTCATTCTAGGAGGCCACCATCACCTTGATACCAAAACCAGAGAAAGATGTCACACAAAAAAGAAAACTACAGGCCAATATCACTGATGAACATAGATGCAAAAATCCTCAACAAAATACTAGCAAACAGAATCCAACAACACATTAACAGGATCACACACCGTGATCAACTGGGGTTTATCCCAGGTGCAAGGATTCTTCAATATATGCAAATCAATCAGTGTGATAAACCATATTAACAAATTGAAGTAGAAAAACCATATGATCATCTCAATAGATGCAGAAAAATCATTTGACCAAATTCAACACCCATTTATAATAAAAATCCTCCAGAAAGTAGGCAGAGAGGGAACTTACCTCAACATAATAAAGGCCATATATGACAAACCCACAGCCAACATCGTTCTCAATGGTGGAAAACTGAAACCATTTCCACTAAGATCAGGAACAAGACAAGGTTGCCCACTCTCATCACTATTATTCAACATAGTTTTGGAAGTTTTAGCCACAGCAATCAGAGAAGAAAAAGAAATAAAAGGAATCCAAATCGGAAAAGAAGAAGTAAAGCTGTCACGGTTTGCAGATGATATGATACTATACATAGAGAATCCTAAAGATGCTACCAGAAAACTACCAGAGCTAATCAATGAATTTGGTAAAGTAGCAGCATACAAAATTAATGCACAGAAATCTCTGGCATTCCTATACACTAATGATGAAAAATCTGAAAGTGAAATTAAGAAAACACTCCCATTTACCACTGCAACAAAAAGAATAAAATATCTAGGAATAAACCTACCTAAGGAGACAAAAGACCTGTATGCAGAAAATTATAAGACACTAATGAAAGAAATTAAAGATGATACAAACAGATGGAGAGATATACCATGTTCTTGGACTGGAAGAATCAACATTGTGAAAATGACTCTACTACCCAAAGCAATCTATAGATTCAATGCAATCCTTATCAAACTACCAGTGGCATTTTTTACAGAACTAGAACAAAAAATTTCACAATTTGTATGGAAAAACAAAAGACCCCAAATAGCCAAAGCAATCTTGAGAAAGAGAAATGGAGCTGGAGGAATCAGTCTCCCTGACTTCACACTATCCTACAAAGCTACAGTAATCAAGACAGTATGGTACTGGCACAAAAACAGAAATATAGATCAATGGAACAGGATAGAAAGGTCAGAGATAATCATACATACATATGGTCACTTTATCTTTGATAAAGAAGGCAACAATATACAATGGAGAAAAGACAGCCTCTCCAATAAGTCGTGCTGTGAAAACTGGACAGCTACATGTAAAAGAACGAAATTAGAGCACTCCCTAACACCATACACAAAAATAAACTCAAAATGGATTAAAGACCTAAATGTAAGGCCAGACACTATAAAACTGTTAAAGGAAAACATAGGCAGAACATCTATGACATATATCACAGCAAGATCCTTTTGACCCACCTCCTAGAGAAATGGAAACAAAAACATAAGTAAACAAATGGAAACTAATGAAACTTAAAAGCTTTTGCACAGCAAAGGAAACTATAAATGGGATGAAAAGACAACTCTCAGAATGGGAGAAAATATGTGCAAATGAAGCAACTGACAAAGGATTAATCTCCAAAATATACAAGCAGCTCATGCAGCTCAATATCAAAAAAGCAAACAACCCGTTCCCAAAATGGACAGAAGACCTAAATAGACATTTCTCCAAAGAAGATATACAGAGTGCCAACAAACACATGAAAGGATGCTCAACATCACTAATCATTAGAGAAATGCAAATCAAAATACAATGAGGTATCACCTCACACCAGTTAGAATGGCCATCATCAAAAATTCTACAAACAATAAATGCTGGAGAGGGTGTGGAGAAAAGGAAATCCTCTTGCATTGTTGGTGGGAATGTAAGTTTTTACAGCCACTATGGAGAACAGTATGGAGTTTCATTATAAAAATAAAAATAGAACTACCATACGATGCAGCAGTCCTACTACTGGGCATATACCCTGAAAAAAACATAATTCAAAAAGAGTCATGTACCACAATTTCATTGCCACACTATTTACAATAGCCAGGACATGGAACCAACATAAGTTTCCATCAACAGATGAATGGATAAAGAAGATGTTGCACATATATCCAATGGAATATTACTCAGCCATAAAAAGAAATGAAATTGAATTATTTGTAGTGAGGTGGATGGACCTAGAGACTGTCATACAGAGTGAAGTAAGTCAGAAAGAGAAAAATAAATACCGTATGCTAACACATATGTATGGAATCTAAAAAAAAAAAGAAATGTTTCTGAAGAACCTAGAGGCAGGACAGGAATAAAGACGCAGACGTAGAGAATGGACCTGACACGGGGAGGGAGAAGGGTAAGCTGGGGTGAAGTGAGAGAATGGCATGGACATATTTACACTACCAAATGTAAAATAGATAGCTAGCAGGAAGGAGCCACATAGCACAGGGAGATTAGCTCGGTGCTTTGTGTCCACCTGGAGGGAGGGATAGGGATGGTGGGAGGGAGATGCAGTGAGAGGAGATATGGGGATATATGTTTATGTATAGGTGATTCACTCTGTTATACAGCAGAAACTAACACACCATTGTAAAGCAATTATACTCCAATAAAGATGTTTTAAAAAAAGGCCAATATCCCAATAGAAATGTGAACAAAGCATACAGAATATTCACAAGAAAAAAAATCTGACAAAATATAAGATGTTCAAGTTTCTTCACAATTAAAAACTGAAATTAGAATATTTTTACTCATCATATTGACAAAGATTAACGAGTTTAATAATATCCAGTGTTAATTAGGAGAAATAAGTGCTCTCAAGCCCTGTCAGTGGAAGTCTAAATTGGTCCAAGTATTGTATAGGGCAATGAAGCAATCAATACTTATCAAAATCTAAAATGCACATTCCAGAAACAGAGACAAAGATGTAGAGAACAAACACATGGACACCAAGGGTGGAAAGTGGCGGGGTAGGGGGTGGGGTGTGGTGGTGGTGGGATGAATTGGGAGATTGGGATTGACATGTATACACTAATATGTATAAAATAGGTAACTAATAAGAACCTGCTGTATAAAAAATAAATAAAATAAAATTCTAAAATTCAAAAAAAAAAAGAGAAGAGAGGGCAGAGAAATGATAACAAAAGTAAGGAAGAGTTAGGGAGATGCTGATGTTACAAACTAAAATGAATGGTTATTGCTGGAAGGATTACCAGATTTTGTCAGAGTTTGAACTAGAGAAAAGAAATGAGTTCCCTCCCTCCTTGGTGAAATTGAGAAATGTGGGAAGTCAGCATAAGCCTTCAGTTTCAGAGTGAAAAAGCGAGAGCACAGAGCTAAGTCACCCAAATGTTGACTAACTGGCGACTGGTTTCCCAAAGGTCAGGGAGTAGACCACTGCTGAGTGATTATCAGGATGACGTCCTTCCTACAAGGGCCATGGAAGGGCTGCCCACCTGTTTATCCAGTATAACCTAAGTCCTACACACACGAAGTCAAGAGTGCAACATCCTGGGAAGAAAGCATATTTGCAATACTGATCCTAAATTAAGGTAGTGCTAGTTATAGATTAACCCAGTGACATACGTCTATTTTAAGAGTTCCTGTCTCATATTAACGTATTTTGCAGGAGTTTCAAAAGAGAGAAATGCACTACAGTAGTATTACTATCAAACGTAATGTAAAATGTCCTGAGGTACATGAATGATTTTTCATGTAAGGCATATAGAAAACTGACAGAGCTTTATGGGCACATCTCTGTATCGGGTGGTTCAAATTAAAGCACTATCATTTGTGTACATTTTTCATTTTATTTCAATAATTATTTTCTCTTCCTTGCCCATATTAATAACATATTTTGTTTGCTTGCCAGGGAACAGCTGTAGAGAATAGTGACTGAGGTCCTACTTAACACCTATACCAAGAGCAACTCTGAAACCTGCCTCTCTGGGTCAAATCCAGATTCCATCATTCTTGGTCCCTTAGTCACTCTGCGCCTCAGGTTCATCATCTGTGAAATACTAATCATAACAGTGGGTTACAATTTTAGGTTTCTCATAAGTATTAAATGAATTAATACGAAGCTCTTAGAATAGTACCTGGTACACAGTAAGCATTTAAAAAATATCAGCAATCATTACTGCTCTGATCAAGTCCTTATACTTTATATTTAATCATTATAACTCCTCTAAAGTCCATATCTTTGTCTCTATTTTATTAGCCGAATTTTATAGATGAGGAAACTGAAGCTTGAGGCAGTTATATTACAGTAAGTAGAAGAAGTAGGGTCTTCAACCCAGATGTGTCTGATTTCAAAGTCCTTCTCCTTTCCATTGTACTGCATTAACTTATTCACATTTAAATCCCACTCTTCTCACCCATCCATCCTCAAACACACACATGTCCTTCTAAATAGAAATGTCTTAATCTCTTCTTGGGGGTTGGTTTTGTCCCTAAATTCTAGCTGCCTGATAAGTCCTCTGGACGCCAGGATGAGATCCCCTCCAAAAGATGAGTAAGTGTTCTCTGTCTAAGACACATTTCCTCGATGAATGTTTCTGAGTTTGATGTTTGTCTGAATACCAAGCCTCCCAAAGACCAGAAACAGTTTTGAATTTCAGATTCTGTGCCCATTTCTCAGAATGTGCAATCCGACACGGACATGAAAAAACTCACTCACTTATCTATGGGTGAACAAACCTATTATAAACGCTTCGGAGGATAAAGGGTTGTGCTAACTGGATTGGATGTAAGGACAAGTACAAACCAGGATGTCCTGGGCAACATGGGATGTATGGTCACCCCACCTGTAACTTAATTTCTGCTTTCTGTTAGGGGACATTTGAAGAATGAACTATATGAGTAGCTCCCTATTCTCTGAGATTCACCTGGCTGTGTGTTACCTTTTCCTTTGTTTCTTCCTTTCTTTTTGTTGTTCTTTGAAACATTCTGTCACAGGAAGGGAAGTGGATAGGGTGCAGAGGATGAAGGAGGCAATTATCTTTGTATAACCTGACTTATGTTGCTGTCCTATTAAAGTGAGATTTGAGAAATGCCATGAATGAATAAACAAGAACGTGTCAAGGAGGCTGTTCAAAGGAAGAAAAGGGAATTTCAGCTTACTAGACCAGAGTAAATGATGTGAAGGGAAAAGATTACATGGAAACCTGCAGCCCTAATGAAGGTCAAAAATTTCCCCAGAGAAAAGACAATGGAGCATCATTAAGCTGTGTTAATGAGAGAGAAAGAGGCAGATAAGAAAAAAGCGAGATTTAAAATTGTTTGTGCTAAATTGGGGGGAAAGTTCATATGAGACAAGCTAAAATTCTGGAGTCCACATAAAGTTGTGCAAAGAGGCTTCTAAGACCCCTCATTTGATGACACTCAAAGTCCAAAGGAACTTCTTGTGAAGTGGGGGATGGTGGGAGGGTTCATTCTCATTGAAAAATGCAGAGAGTAACTCCTGATTGGTATGTGGAAAATTAATTTCTGCCATAAATATCTTTAAAGTATGCTTACCCAAAAATTATAATGAACTGTGAGCTATATATAAATGAATTTGCTTCCTAATAGTCCCTAACAAAGACTACCTTTGTTCTTTATTTTCCACTTCTGCAAATTATATCTACTTTAACCTGAACTCTCCTGGAAATGACTCTACTTCCGTAATACGCAAGTCATCCACACTGGCCAGAACAGTTTTCCTTCATCAGCAGCGACCCTCCCCCTCCCCCCACCCCATATACCATCTCCTACTATTTGAGAATCATTTTTCATAAAAAGTATGAGATTTGTCTCAATGGGAAGTTTATATTTGGGCAGGCTGGGCTTTGCATCCACAGAAACAAGCTGTAGGAGAGAGTGTTAGCTGTCATAGGCAGAGTGGGGCTCTAGCTAGGGGCTAATTGAGCTCAGTTCCCTCCCATGAGATCGAGATACATTATCTACTATTTTCTTATATCCCAGATGCTTTGTTCAGACAGCTCATTTGGTCCCACTGAGATGCACTGAGAAGTGAGCACCACAAAGCTCATGTTGATGCTCCCACTTTTTATAGACAGCTGCTTCCACTTCTGTCTACCTCTCCGAATCCCATGCTGGTCAGATGTAAGGGGAGCATCTTTCAATAGAAGCCTAGTCCACACATGTCCCAAACAGCCGCAACGTGCAACTTCTCTCCTTATATAAAGTTTTATGGGCTTGTCTCCAGGTAGAATCACCTTGATTCCTTTTTTTTTTTTTTTTCAGTTTTCCTTCTTTGGAGTTTATGATGGGTAGTGAAGGTACTAAGAGATTCTACATATTTATCCAGATAAGCAGGAACCATGTGTCAGTGTCACTGCATAGTTAGCTATCAGCTACTCAGAAGCTGGACATTCACTTGGTCTCTGCTACCACCACAAGGCCAGGGTATTGTACCTGTAAATGCTCCTGGAAGCTTCAATGACTGGCATATGCATCAATAGCTCCTGATAAGGAAGAAGGACCACTACCCTGGGAGTCAAAAGATCCAGGTTGAAATCTCAGTTCCATGGCTAATTTCTGAGATACCAATAATTATCTCCATACTACTTAAATTCTTAAATCTAAATTTGCTCATACAAAGTGAAATTAACATCTGTACTACCTCACAAGGCTGTTGTAAAGCATTCAAATAAATGAAGAATTAGTTTAGAAACAAAAAAACATGGTATGAAAATCAAGTATGGTTCCTCTAGACTACTAAAAAGAAAAGTTATAGTATAGGCTCTGGGTGTTGTAAATTTTCCACTCTTTCTCTCTTGAGAGATTCAATTCTTTACAAAAACCTCCTTCACTGCACTCATTATGACCCTTTATTTATTTATTTATTTATTTATTTTTTGCAGTACACGGGCCTCTCACTGCTGTGGCCTCTCCCGTTGCAGAGCACAGGCTCCAGACACACAGGCTCAGCGGCCATGGCCCATGGGCCCAGCCGCTCCGCGGCATGTGGGATCTTCCCAGACCGGGTCACGAACCCGTGTCCCCTTCATCAGCAGGCGGACCCTCAACCACTGTGCCACGAGGGAAGCCCCGACCCTTTAATTTTTAAGGCACATAATCCTCTAAACATGATCATATTATTCACTGATCTGGACTTCTAACACCTTTCCTCTCCTCTTAGTTTAATTTTAATCTATTTAGGGTGTTTTAACTAGTTGAGTTTTGTATTTTTTACACAACGTCCCACCAAATTCCAAGTTACCAGTACTCCTTTGCATTTTGTATGGCACTCTATAGTTATCAAAACATTTTCCCATAAATTATTGCATTTGACCCTCACAATAAACCTTTGAAAAGAATGAGGATAACTCTTTTAAACTGACTTATACAGAAACTAAAATATACAGAGATAGTCACTCATTTTGATTTCAAAATTGTTTCTAACTCATAACACTACCATTATTTCAACTTGTTTTAGGTATGCTTTAATTATTTTCTTACCATACATTGAAATCTCAATGTGTCAGGCCCTATGCTAAGTAGTTTGCACAATTACATGGAATTCTCATGAGAATCTTATGAGAGAGGAATCATTCTTGCCACTGCAGTTGAGTAACCTGAGGCTGAAATAGGCTAAGTAATTTCCCTAAGATTAGAGAGCTAGATAGTAGGAGATCTGGGACTTGATTCCAGTTTGGTTTGATTTCGAGGGCAATGCTCTTAACCATTATGCTATATTCCTACTCAGATTTATCTCATGTTCCCTTCTTTTCCTCAAAATACACCTTATTAATTGTCTTTGGCTATTCTTGACATTTTCATCACTGAACCCTGTACAGCTCTGCATCCACACTGGCTAATTTAAAACTAAATCTAAAGCATTAGTTCACTTTCAACCTTATCAGTTTGCCTTCTGCATATGGGGAAACTTAAAGTTAATTGACAAGCTTTAGCTTAAACCTTGAAAAAACATGCATGGGACATGCTGAAAACAAGACAGCACAGATCTTGATTACAAAACTGAGATCTGAACCACTAATACAAGACTAAGCCTAATCCCTGAAATGCACACATATGGGCAAATTCAAATCAGCATAGCAAAAGTTTTGAAAACTAAACTGAGATTTGAATCATCTGTACAAGTCTCGGCATAATTTCCAAATCATGCAAACCTCTAATAGCCATAAACAAGCACAATCATAACTTAAAGAACTGAACTGAAACTTGAACCATCACCCACAGTAGACAAAACAGAACTTGGGGTCCGAATCTCACTTGTTCATTGCGTGCTAATGTAAAAATATCAACATTCTACAGAAGATTATTACAGGCCACAGAGTCTAAGATACAATCCAAAATTATCTGACATACAAAGAACCAGGAAATTGTAACTCACATCAGAAAAACAAAAAAAGGGTAAGTATGCAATGCCAAAATGACAGAAATGTTGGAATTTTTGAAGATTTTAAAGCAACACTATGTTCCATAAAGTCAAAAACAAAAAACACATACCACACACATGAAATGAATATATGAAATCTCAATAAAAAATAAAAGCAATAAAAAAGAACCAAATGGAAATTTTAGAACTGAAAATTTAATATCTGATATTTTAAAAAATCACTAAATGGATTCAAAGCAAAATGGAAATTATATGTAAATAACAAAGGAAGAAAGATTGAAAAAGGTGGCCAGAGCCTCAGGAACCTATGGAATATCAAAGGTCTAGTATATGTACATTTGAAGTTCCAGAAAAAATGAAGAAATAGATATTGGACTAGAAAAACATTTTGTGATAAAATGGCTGAACACTTCCCAACTTTAATAAGAGACACACATTTGTAGATTCAGAAATCCTTGATGTACTCCCAAAAGGCTAAACTCAATGAAAACTACACTGGACAGATTACAAACTGCCAAAATTCAAATATAAAGTACTGAAAGCATGTAGAAAAAAATTACATGCCACTTATAGGAGGACAATGATTTGAATAAGTATTGATTTCTCAGCAGAAACCATCAAGGTCAGGAGATAACATCTTTAAAGTGCTAAAATAAAGAAAAAATCTTATCGAAGCATAATTCTATATCTAACGAAAATATCCTTCAGAAATGAAGAAGAGTTAAAGATGCTTTCAGATGGAATAAAACTAAGAACTTGTGTCACTAACAGATGACATCACTTTTCTGTAGGTAGTGCTAAAAGAAATTCTAAGTAGACTGTTAAAGGTTAGGCATGTATATTGTAAGCTCAAAATAACCACTAAAAATAAAGCAACCATCAAATAAAACACACATACACAGGCACAGAGATATATATCCAAAAAGCCAAGTAATAAATTAAAATAAAATACTAAAACTATTCCCCCAAAAATCAAGAAAGAGAGAATATAGGAACAAACAAACAAAACAGAGAGGATAAATAAATAAGAAACTGGTGGAACTAAATCCAACTATATCAATAATTCATAAACCATTATTGGTTTTACTACTCCAATTAACAGAGATTGACAAATGGGTAAAGGCGAGACTGAACAACTATATGCTGCTATAAGAACCACACTTAAAATATAAAGACAAAGATAGGTTTAAAGTAAGTGAATGGAGAAAACATGAAATACTAATAGTAAGCATAAGACGGCTGAAGGGGCTTTGCTAAAATCAGGTAAAATAGACTTGACTCCCTCTTGTGAGAGCACCAGAATCACAATTAACTGCTGAACAATCAACGACAGGAAGACCCTGGAACTCACCAAAAAAGATACCCCACATCCAAAGACAAAGGAGAATCCACAGTGAGATGGTAGGAGGGATGTAATCACATTAAAATCAAATCTCATAACCGCTGGGTGGGTGACTCACAAACTGGAGAACAATTATAACACAGAAGTCCACCCACTGGAGCAAAGGTTCTGAGCCCCACATCAGGCTTCCCAACCTGGGGATCTGGCAATGGGAGGAAGAAATCCCAGAGAATCACACTCTGAAGGCTGGTAGGATTTGATTGCAGGACTTTGACAGGACTGGGGGAAACAGAGACTCCACTCTTGGAGGGAACATACAAAGTAGTGTGTGCATCAGGACCCAGGGAGAAGGAGCAGTGACCCCATAGAAGACAGAACCAGACCTACCTGCTAGTGTTAGAGGGTCTCCTGCAGAGGCAGGGGTGGCTGTGCCTCACCACGGGGACAAGGACACTGGCAGCAGAAGTTCTGGGATGTACTCCTTGGTGTGAGCCCTCCCAGAGTCTGCCATCAGCCCCACCAAAGAGCCTGTAGCCTCCAGTGCTGGGTCACCTCCGGTCAAACAACCCACAGAAAGGGAACTCTGCCCCCAAAAATCAGGAGACAAGCGGATTAAAGTTCTACTGAGCTCTGCCTACCAGAGCAACACCCAGCTCTACCTACCACCAGTCCCTCCCATCAGGAAGCTTGCACAACCCTCTTAGATAGCCTCATCCACCAGAGGGCAGACAGCAGAAGCAAGAAGAACTACAATCCTGCAGCCAGTGGAACAAAAACCACATTCACAGAAAGACAGACAAAATGAAAAGGCAGAAGGCTGTGTACCAGATGAAGGAACAAAATAAAACCCCAGAAAAACAATTAAATGAAGTGGAGATAAGCAACCTTCGAGAAAGAGAATTCAGAATAATGATAGTGAAGATGATCCAGGACCTTGGAAAAAGAATGGAGACAAAGATCGAGAAGATGCAAGAAATGTTTAACAAACACCTAGAAGAATTAAAGAACAAACACGTATAAGAATTAAAGAACAAACAAACATAGATGAACAATACAATAACTAGAAGGAAGCAACAGCAGAATAACTGAGGCAGAAGAACAGATAAGTTACCTGGAAGACAGAATGGTGGAATTCACTGACGCAGAACAGAATAAAGAAAAAAAGAATGAAAAGAAATGAAGACAGCCTAAGAGACCTCTGGGACAACATTAAATGCAGCAATATTCACATTATAGGGTCCCAGAAGGAGAAGAGAGAGAGAAAGGGCCCGAGAAAATATCTGAAGAGATTATAGTCAAAAACTTCCCTAACAGGGAAAAGGAAATAGCCACCCAAATCCAGGGAGCACAGAGAGTCCCAGGCAGGATAAACCCAAGGAGTAACATGCCGAGACACATAGTAATCAAATTGACAAAAATTAAAGACAAAGAAAAATTATTAAAAGCAACAGACAAAAACGACAAATAACATGCAAGGGAACTCTCATGAGGTTAACAGCTGATCTTTCAGCAGAAACTCTACAAGCCAGAAGGGACTCATCTGATATTTTAAAGTGATGAAAGGGAAGAACCTACAACCATGATTACTCTACCTGGCAAGGATCTCATTCAGATTCGACAGAGAAATCAAAATCTTTACAGACAGGCAAAGCTAAGAGAATCCAGCACCACCTAAACCAGATCTACATAAATGCTAAAGGAACTTCTCTAAGTGGGAAACACAAGAGAAGAAAAGGACCTACAAAAACAAACCCAAAACAATTAAGAAAATGGTAATAGGAACATACATATCAATAACTACCTTAAATGAGAATGGATTAAATGCTCCAACCAAAAGACACAGGCTCGTTGAATGGACACAAAAACAAGACCCATGTATATGCTGTCTACAAGAGACCCACTTCACACACAGACTGAAAGTGAGGGGATGGAAAAAGATATTCCATGCAAATGGAAATCAAAAGAAAGGTGGAGTAGCAATACTCATATCAGATAAAATAGACTTTAAAATAAAGAACGTTACAAGAGACAAGGAAGGACACTACATAATGATCAAGGGATCAATACAAGAAGAATATATAACAATTATAAATATATACGTACCCAACACAGGAGCACCTCAATACACAAGGCAACTGCTAACAGCTATAAAAGAGGAAATCTACAGTAACACAATAATAGTGGGGACGTTAACACCTCACTTACACCAATGGACAGATCATCCAGACAGAAAATTAATAAGGAAACACAAGCTTTAAATGACACAAAGACCAGATAGATTTAATTGACATTTATAGGAGAGTCCATCTGAAAACAGCAGATTACACTTCCTTCTCTAGTGCACAAGGAACACTTTCCAGGATAGATCACATCTTGGGTCACAAATCAAGCCTTCATAAATGTAAGAAAATTGAAATCATATCAAACATCTTTTCTGAACACGAAGGTATGAGCTTAGAAATCAATTACAGGGGGAAAAAAACGTAAAAAACACAAACACATGGAGGCTAAACAATACCTTTCTAAATATCCAAGAGACCACTGAAGAAATCAAAGAGGAAATCAAAAAATACCTAGAGACAAATGACAAGGAAAATATGACGATTGAAAACCTATGGGATGTGGAAAAAGCAATTCTAACAGGGAAATTTATAGCAATACAATCCTACCTCAAGAAACAAGAAAAATCTCAAATAAATAATCTAACCTTACACCTAACGGAACTACAGAAAGAAGAACAAACAAATCCCAAAGTTAGTAGAAGGAAAGAAATCATAAATATCAGAGCAGAAATAAATGAAATAGAATCAAAGAAAACAATAGCAAAGATCAATAAAACTAAAAGCTGATTTTTTGAGAAGATAAACAAAATGGATAAACCTTTAGCCAGACGCATCAATAAAAAGAGGGAGAGGACTAAAATCTATAAAATTAGAATTGAAAAAGGAGGAGTTAAAATGGACAACACAGAAATACAAACCATCATAAGAGACTACTACAAGCAACTGTATGCCAATAAAATGGACAACCTGGAAGAAATGGACAGATTTTTAGAAAGGTAAAACCTCCCAAGACTAAACCAGGAAGAAATAGAAAATATGAACAGACCAATCACAAGTTATGAAATTGAAACTGTGATTAAAAATCTTCCAAAAAACAAAAGCCCAGGACTAGATGGCTTCACAGGTGAATTCTATCAAACATTTAGAGAAGAGCTAACACCCCTCCTTCTCAAACTCTTCCAAAAAATTGCAGACAAAGGAACACCCCCAAACTCATTCTACAAGGCCATCACCCTGATACCAAAACCAGACAGAGATACTACAAAAAAAGAAAGTTACAGACCAGTATCACTGATGAACATAGAAGCAAAAATCCTCAACAAAATACTAGCAAACAGACTCCAACAACACATTAAAAGGATCATACACCATGATCAAGTTGGATTTATCCCAGGGATGCAAGGATTCTTCAACATACACACATCAACCAATGTGATACACCATATTAACAAATTGAAGAATAAAAACCATATGATCATCTCAATAGATGCAGAAAAAGCTTTTGACAAAATTCAACACCCATTTATGATAAAAACTCTTCCGGAAGTGGGCATAGAGGGAACCTACCTCAACATAATAAAGGCCATATACAACAAACCCATAGCAAACATCATTCTCAATGGGGAAAAACTGAAAGCATTTACTCTAAGATCAAGAACAAAGTAAGGATGTCCACTCTCATCACTATTATTCAACATATTTTTGGAAGTCCTAGCCATGGCAATCAGAGAAGGAATACAAATTAGTAAAGAAGAAGTAAAACTGTAACTGTTTGCAGATGACATGATACTATACATAGAGAATCCTAAAGATGCCACTAGAAAACTACTAGAGCTAATCAATGAATCTGGTAAAGTTTCAGGATACAAAATTAATGCACAGAAATCTCTTGCATTTCTATACACTAACAACAAAAGATCAGAAAGAGAAATTAAGGAAACAATCCCATTCACCATTGCAACAAAAAGATAAAATACCTAGGAATAAACCTACCTAAGGAAGCAAAAGACCTGTACTCAGAAAACTGTAAGACACTGATGAAAGAAATCAAAGATGACACAAACAGATGGAGAGATATACCACGTTCTTGGACTGGAAGAATCAGTATTGTGAAAATGACTATACTACCCAAGGCAATCTACAGATTCAATGCAATCACTAACAAATTACCAGTGGCTTTTTTTTTTATGGAACTATAACAAAAAATCTTAAAACTTGTATGGAGACACAAAAGACACCGAAGAGCCAAAGCAGTCTTGAGGGAAAAAAATGGAGCTGAAGGAATCAGACTCGCTGACTTCACACTACACTACAAAGCTACAGTAGTCAAGACAATATGGCACTGGCACAGAAACAGAAATATAGATCAATGGAACAGGATAGAAAGCCCAGAGATCAACCCACACACCTATGGTCAACTAATCTATGACAAAGGAGGCAAGGATATACAATGGAGAAAAAACAGCTTCTTCAATAAGTGGTGCTGGGAAAACTGGACAGATACATGTAAAAGAATGAAATTAGAACACTCCATAACACCATATACAAAAATAAACTCAAAATGGATTAAAGACCTAAATGTAAGACTGGACTCTATAAAACTCTTAGAGGAAAACATAGGAAGATCACAGCAAGATCTTTTTTGACCCACCTCCTAGAGTAATGGAAATAAAAACAGAAATAAACAAATGGGACCTAATGAAACTTAAAAGCTTTTGCACAGCAAAGGAAACTATAAACAAAACTAAAAGACAACCCTCAGAATAGGAGGGAAAAATATTTTCCCTCATATAAAAATATTTTCCCTCCTATCATTTGCAAAAAAAAATATTTGCAAATGAATCAACAAAGGATTAATCTCCAAAATATATAAACAGCTCATGCAGCTCAATATTCAAAAAACAAACAACCCAATCCAAAAATGGGCAGAAGACCTAAATAGACATTTCTCCAAAGAAGACATACAGATGCCCAAGAAGCACATGAAAAGCTGCTCAACATCACTAATCATTAGAGAAATGCAAATCAAAACTACAGTGAGGTATCACCTCACACCAGTTAGAATGGGCATCATCAGAAAATCTACAAACAATAAATGCTGGAGAGTGTGTGGAGAAAAGGGAACCCTCCTGCACTGTTGGTGGGAATGTAAATTGATACAGCCACTATGGAGAATAGTATGGAGGTTCCTTAAAAAACTAAAAATAGAACTATCATATGACCCAGCAATCCCACTACTACACATATATCCGGAGAAAACCATAATTCAGAAAGACACATGCACCCCTATGTTCATTGCAGCAGTATTTACAGTAGTCAGGTAATAGAAGTAACCTAAATGCCCATTGACCAACGAATGGATAAAGAAGATGTGGTACATATATACAATGGAATATTACTCAGCCATAAAAAGGAACTAAATTGGGTCATTTGTAGAGACGTGTATGGACCTAGAGACTGTCATACAGAGTGAAGTAAGTCAGAAAGAGAAAAACAAATATCATACATTAATGCATATACGTGGAATCTAGAAAAATAGTATAGATGAACTCGTTTGCAAGGCAGAAATAGAGATGTAGATGTAGAGAACAAACTTATGGACACCAAGGGGGGAAAGAGGCAGGGGTGGTGGGATGAATTGGGTGATTGGGATTGACATATATACACTAATATGTATAAAACAGATAACTAATAAGAATCTGCTATATAAAAGTAAAATAAAATTTAAAAAAAAAAGACTTTAATAAAATGAGTATTACCACAGATTACATTTTATAACAACAATAAGAGAAATTAATCAGGAAGAAATAATTATCAATATCTATGTACTTAATTACAAAACCTCAGTATACATAAATGAAATACTGAGAGAATTGCAGGGAGATAATTTTTTGATCATCGTAGAAGGTTTTAACAACTCTCTTTGATCAATTGATAGAACAGGTAGACAAAAACTCAGTAAGGACCTAGGAGATCTTGTAGTAGGGAAGAACAAATCTGACTCCACATTAGATCTGTTTCTTTTTCTTTAACCTTTGTGTTCCGTTGCCTGTGCTTAGTCATGCTGTCTCTGCACCTTTTGTAAAAGAATGTTGCCTACGGTCTGAAATATACAGGATAGCCTATTCTCAGGGCTCTGACCTTTAAGAGTCCATATATATAGGGATAAAAAGTTTCAGAACAGAGAATAACATTTGTCTTGTCAGAGGTTTACAAGAACATTGTGACCTGACCTACACAGACACCTGCAAGAACAAAGGATTCCTGTACCAAGAAGTTTGTAACAAACAACTACCCCACCCCCACTTTCTGGTATAAAAGAAGCCTGAATTCTGACTGGGGTAAAATGTTTCTTTGAGACACTAGTCTGCTGTCTTCTCGGTCTGCTGGCTTTCCGAATAGAGTCGTTATTCCTTGCCCCAACACCTCATCTCCCGATTTATTGGCCTGTTGTGTGGCGGGCAGAATGAGTTTGGACTGAGTAGCAATCTCAACATTTTAATCTAATTATATTTATAGAGCACTCCATCAGGTTAGTGAAGAATACACATTATTCTCAAGTACACGTCGTAGATTCACTGAGATAGACCATATTTTGGAGCATAAAACAAGGCTGTTAACTTAAAAATCTAAGTTATATAAAGTGTATTCCTCACATCAATGGAATTAAATTAGAACTAAATAACAATAAACATTAAGTCAAACCCTATTGATCTGGAGATTAAACAACACCATTTAATTCATGGGTCACAGACAAAATTACAAGAAGATTTACAAAATATTTTGAACTGATATGATAATTAAAATAGAACATAAAATTCGTAGGATGCAGCTAAAGCACTGGTAAGTGGAAAACTTATAACATTAAATGTACATATTAGGAAAGAAGATCTAAAATCAATAGGATTCCATCCTAAGAAACAAAAGGCAAGAACCAAGTAATAAAAGAAAGTAATTAATAAAGATAAGAATAGAAATCAATAATATTAAAAAGAGACAGAGAAAACTAAATAAAAATCTGGTTCTTTGAAAAAAATCAAGAAAACTGACAAACCTCCAGCTAGATTTTTCACGAGAAAAGGAGAACTTAAACCAAAAATATCAGTAATAAATGTTTAATGTGTAGGATTTGTCACCACAGACTGTACACATTAAAAAATAAGAAAACACTATGAACAACTCTGGGCTAACAAGTTTGACAATTTACATGAAATGGACGGCTTTCTTGAAAGATACAACTTATAAAAACTGACACAAAAAAGAAACACAACAGCTGAATAATTGTCTATGTCAGGTAAAGAAACTGAGTCTGTTATGAGGCCAAGGGTTTCACTGTGGGACCAGCATGTCTTCTGTGAATATACTTCTCTTGGGCACATTACTGCATGTTTCCCATAGGAGGTAAGTAGGGGGTGGGATGATGGAAGAATGAAGCAGGTACACAGAGGGCTGCAAGCAGGACAAGGCTCATGTATAGGATCCTTGGATCCTTGGTTTAAAAAAATTTCTCTATCTTGTTACAACTATCAATTTAACCTGAGCCACCAGAAATCAAGTGGGAGAAATGGAGACTCAAGGAGGGAAAGACAAGTCCTTTCACTGAGCACCGATAATGTCAGTGTTTTGAGGCAAACACATCTCCATCACTTCCCCTAAAGAACAGAATGAAGGGCAGAATAAAAGAGCTAAGAGAAAATGAAGCCTTGGGATCCTTAACCAGAGGCCAAAAATTTCCAATTAATTAAATCTCTAAATGTCAAAGTATACAATTAAATCTAGTAGAGATTTATTCTATTATAATGATTCTCTAATTCTGCTACATTTTCCCACTCTTTTAAAAAAGGGTAACCAATTAATCTTCAATTTCTTATACCTACTTATCATTTTAATCTAACTTTGATGTATCGCTTTCCTACCCCATTCCCAATTTGCAGTTTTCAGGAAATATTTTTACCATCCAGGGGAATAAATCACCATCTACTTAGCAAGTTCAGAGTAACGGGTAGAGAAGCTTACAAAGAACAGCCCGAATCTAATTTCCTCTCTAGAGTCTTCTTGCTACTCAATTAAGCGTATCCTTAATGCTGGTCTGCAGCCTTTGACCCTCTCCCCAACTCCCAGGTCTGATTATTTACAACGAAAGAACAAACAGGTTCTTCCTCCTCCTAAAACGTTGGAAGTGATGAAAAATTGACATTATAATGGAATAATCCTAGTTCACCCATACAAAAATGGAGCCGGGCAGCCCCTGAGGATCTGGTCTCAGACATACTCCCGCATCACGGAGAACTTGACATTTCTGAACTGTATCAAACATAAGGACACCACCAGCTGTTTTCAAAACAATATCTGCTAGCAGCTGCTAGCTGCTCCCTTGTAGTCTTCAAGTCCCTTCCCCCTTTTTGCAACTATATAATCATTTGGAACACCAACAAATCCTTGCTTAGCAAGCATCCTTACCTCTTGCCAGCTCCAGTCCTAATTCTTGACAAAAGAAAAATTAGGTAACATTGTGGGTTTGTTTGTTTTTTTGCCTTTGTAAGCTTCCCTCATTTTGTATTCCTGGCGGAACACAGATCAAATGCTTTCTTGGATTTGTGCTTTCTGGGCTGCAGTCCTACCAAACCCCAAATAAAAGCATTTTGTGTCACCTCAACGAGGTCTCCGTTGTTGGAATTCTCAGTTAACAGAAGTTAGTATTCTTTCTGATTTTGAGAAAGAAAGGAGTGGCAATTAAACTTAATTAAGTAAGCCTAACTAATTGACTATCTCAAAATCATCCCTTTTGTATATTATTATATTTATAATTTATCATTCTATTTATCTCCCATTCAAAACAGCAAAATACGTTCACAGAACTGTGTTGTCCACATCAAGATCTAGTCAACAAAAAGACTTAAAATAATAAACACCAAACTTAGAAAGGTCTTCCTTCCACATTCTAATGAATGCTCAATACATAATAACATTTTGTGTCCATATAGCTTTGAAGTTGTTTATCTCTCTGGGCTGCCAGGAAAACAGCAGAGCTTAACAAATGCATGGACCCATCAGATCTACACCTGAAACTGAAAAAGCTTTGGATTGTTCAAAAGCAAATTACCAGAAAATCAGTGCACACCTTAAGAAGAGAAGGAGTTGTTAATCTATCGCATGATAACATGCACTTATATCATTGATTGAACCCTTTATTCACTTAGTCAAGCATTAATTCCAACACTGATGTAGCCACATTGGTAACATTTAGGCCCTGTTTTATGCTAATAAAAATCGCCCTGTGTCTCTAGCCTGGTGATACAACACACATTTTTCACTCTGGG